>NC_133325.1:421666357-421755393 GCF_042186555.1 Aquarana catesbeiana | reverse complement strand
GAAACCTGACCTGAAACCTATTACACTGCTTGTGCTGCACTGAGCATGTGCGAGATCTGCAAGGATGAGATCCAGGAAGAAATACAGTCTGGCTTCAGATGCCCAGACTTAAGATGGCCAGGGCCTGCTGTAAGTTTATAAACTAACAAAACAGACCTTGGTTTACAGACTAACTTTACTAGAATACATTAAGCTTGTGTATTATAGGGGTATTTTTATTTAAAAAGTGTAATTTCGGCCGCAACACCACTTTAATTCTTTAAGTCGGGTAGATGTGGCTGTGACGTGTAGCGTCTTGTAGTTCATACAGATCTAAGAATACACTTACCGCTCAGATGGGTTTGAGCAGGTCAGTATCTTACCAAACACTCATCCTCTGGAGCTTTTCTCTGCACCTTGATACCATCCCGCAGCTTCCACTATTACAGGACTGGCACTGGCCCCGGCGGGCACGAGGTCTCTTATGGATGGCTTGAGGGTCAGCCTCCCCAGCGCCGGGCACTGCAAGCTCTGTGTTCTACTCCTAGATTCGGCGGGTTACAGCAGCCAGCCCCACAGTGGAGGGTTCAATGCACTCACTGCTGCGGCAAGAGTCCGCACAATGTTGCCAGCTCAGATACAGGCGGACAGAGCGCACCGCTCTCACCACCCATACCCGCCATGGCACACGCCTGGGACGGAGGTAACTGATGGGGGGGGGGGGAGAGAAGGCAGCAGGCCGAGGAGTCAGCGACGGGCTAGGGGATGATCCGCATGTGAGCCGAAGCCTGCATCACGGAAGGGGGGACGCCGGGCATCCCAGGGTCAGCATCGGCACCAACACCACGCCCACATCCGGCTCCTCCCTCTCGTGCTGGATTTCTCTATCCTCAATCATCTATCTGCTGACTTTGCCAAACCCATACACACTATACCTATCTCTTTAGTGGTCAGATGTATGGATGAATTCCCCAAAGCATGGAGTGCAAGGGCCTGCCTGAATACTTTCAAATGGTACTGTTTTTAACGTTTTTTTATTATTAATAATATTATGACACTTCTTACCTTTCCAGTGGGCTGCCAATAGTTTAACTAAGAAGGGGCTGGCCAAAGTAATACACATTATTTAGGCATTCATCTCTCAATGAAGTGGAGAGGGTTACCTGTCCAAGAGCCCCCCCAAAAATGTTAGAAATGGCCCATGAGAGGGGTGGAGAGGGAATCTGATAGGTGTACCTTTTTTATACTTTGGTTTTTAAAAACTCCCTCAAATGTTATCTTGATGTTGGTCAAGAATGTTTGTGTCTAACCTGCTTTCCCTGTTTATGTGCAAAATGACTAATATTTTTTTTTTTTTTTGCTGTTTGACTCCACAGTTTCCTTCTATGCCACGGGAATGGCAGACTGTGGCCTCCCACTGTGCCCAGCGGTGGGACTTTCCTAACTGCGAGGCGGCAATTGATGGGAAACGCGTCCACATCGTCCCACTACCCAACTCGGGGTCATACTATTTCAACTATAAGGGGTTCAATAGTATTGAGGTGGTGTCGGCTACTTACGAGTTCCTGTATGTGGACATGAGGAAGAATGGCCGGATGTCCGATGGTGGAGTCATCGCCCAGACTGAGTTCTACAGGCGTCTCCAGAATGGCAGCTTGGACTTGCCACCTCCAGAAGACAACGTGGAAGGACTCCCATTCGTCTTCATTGCGGATGAAGTGTTTGCGCTGGGGGACCATCTTATGCGGCCATTCCCGATGAGGACCCTCACCCCGGACCAGAGGGTTTTTAATTACCGGCTGGCCAGCGCCAGAAGAGTGGTGAACACGTTTGGAATCATGGCCAGCCGGTTCCACCTATTTCTTACACCCATACACATGGCGGAGTACAAACTGAATCACATCATCCTGGCGTGCTGTGTTCTACACAACTTTTTACAGCAACATTCTGCCAACTATGCTGGCTCAGTTGGGCCTGAGGCTGGAATTCAAAATGAACCAACCCTGACGGTGCTTGAAAGTGGCCGTCCTGGCTTTCCCCCCCGAGGGCCTGTGATGTCCGTCTAAGATACTTTGCAGGTAGGGGGGCTATCAATATACCAGACAATGTCTGAAACCTTTTTCAAATTAAAAAAAAAAAAAAAAAATTTAACTACTAAAATCTTTGACATTTTACTGCTTGTGTTTCTTTTAGCTGACCCTGACAGAAGTGTGGCGAGTCCTGAAAATGGCATGATTGTGTAACATTACAAAGCATTGTTGGGTGTTATTTACTAAAGGCAAAGACACTTTGCACTACAAGTGCACTTGAAATTGCACTTGTAGTGCAAAGTGGATTTTCCCTTAGGAAATAACACCCATTGTCACTGAAAACACCAATTGGAGCACAACAAATGTTTTGGAGCGTTGAAACAATAAACCACACATTCTTGATTAACAATCTTTTTAATACCAGCACAATCACATGTGCATTTAGAAAAGGTTTTTAAAACAAACCAACGTGTTTGTTGTATAACAATTTTTTGGGGTCACATTAGAAAAAGTAGAAATGTCCATGTAATATAAAACGGGCATGTTTAAAACCAACAAGAAAGACACAAATCTTGAACTTACAAAGTGCACATTTGGTAGAACTTGAAGGCAATATCCGACATGAGTTTTTACAAACTGTGTTTGATATTGCGTTCAGATGGGGTGAAGCCATCCCTAGAAAAGCCAAATTTTGAAGATGCACACAAATTGCTGAATGTCAACATGTGCTAGCTGCCATCATGGGGGATCAAGGGACGTGTTTTGTGGGTGCAACCCCTTCCTCACAGCTACTTTTGATGAAGGGGTTCCCCCCCCACCTCAAAAACCGCCTACATTGATCTCCCGTGTTGGCAGATAGCACATGTTGACACACTGTGTGTGCATCTTCAAAATTTGGCTTTTCACAAATATGTCAAATTGTAAAAATTTTTAGCTCACAAAAAAACAAAGGGATTTCGAGAGGTTTTAAACTCTCCCTAAAACATCAATGACCTCATCCTCATCTGTGCACTTTGAGGTGAAATGCCCTGGATCCACAACATCACGATCACCTAAAAAAGATAACCAAAAACACACCATCTCCTTCCTCCTCCTGTTGGCTTTGGTGGGTCTCCACTTCATGAGGTAGGGGGTCTCTGGTCTCCTCGGATGAGGGGTGTCCTCCGAGTCTTTTATCCCCTATGTAAAAAAAAAAAAAAAAAAAAAGGTATACTTAGCACACAGATATTTGGCAAAAATAGGAATATGAAACATTGCTTGGAAGTGGGGTACAATTGTCTGTTTTGTAGATGTAGAATTTTTATTGTCCTTTGTCAAGCTTCAATACTTTACCTGTTTAGTACAAGCTTCACAGATGGAGTCACCCCCTATAGTATACTCTGGAGCACCTGTGTGGACCCCCTAATAAAGTGTGTTCTTGTGTCCCACACTAGTGCTCCAGCGTCCAGATGTGAAAACTGCTCAGTGTCCTCTCCTTACACAGAATCTAGTTTGCATTTCATTCTAGTAACAAACCCATCTACACAACCAAATTATTTTCAGACAAGTAGGCCATAAAAAATGTTGGCAAATGCATATGGCCAAAGCAATGGTGTTTTCTAGGCCGAACGAACAATGTTTGATACGAACGAATAATGTGCCCATGAACATGAAAGTTGACATTTTAAACTGTACAACAGTTAAGAAAAGCACATGGAGCAGCACGAACGTAATAAAAATAAAGAATGGGAACACAGGACAACTACTTACTTTTTTGCAGCACTCTCCTGATCCTTCTGTACTGCTCATGCTCTCTTAATTTTGAGGTCCGACCACCGCTTCCTGTGCTGCTCTTTCGATTGTCGTACCCTGAAATTCCGGTGCAGACTCTTGACCACTTTCGCCATGATCTTGGCCTTTCGGACATTGGGGTAAGGTCCATACTTCCCGTCATAGTCGGCCTTCTTCAGGATGTCCACCATCTCCAACATCTCCCTAAAGGACATATTTGATGCCCTAAATCGTCTCCTCTGAGATCGGGATGTTTCTGGCTCCGGGCTTTCCTCCTCCTCCTCGTTGGTGTAATTATCAGACACCTGCTGTGTCTCCGCCATGGGCTCTGCGCCGAACGAGAAGGGGCGGGGAATAGACTATCAAGAACGTCAGGGGCGGGCAGAGTTTCACGCATGCGCGGTATCTATAAAGCGCAACACGCGTGCGTAGTACGTACGATCTGTGAGCATAGGAAGGAGCAACGGAGGCTCCGATCGTGATAGCGAAGGTAAGATTTAACATTGGGCCTATACTGCTTCTAGATTGAGGCCTGTATTTGCATAAGTTTAGAAGACTTTAGGCTGACATTACGGTTTGTCTTGTGTTGTCTTGCAGTGAAAATGGATATCTTGAAGAATCAGGACTGCCTTGTCTGTGGCAGATAAACCACCCTGAATATAAGAACCAAACAAAGCGGAAGACAGCGCTGGATAATTTGTTCGAATTTGTGAAGACGGTGATCCCCACGGCAAAGACATCTATTTGAAGATTCTAATTGGTGGCCTGAGGAGCACTTATCTAAGGGAGCGCAAGAAGGTCCAGGATTCCCAGAGATCCGGAGCTGCAGATGATATTTATGTCCCCAAGCTGTGGTACTATGACAGACTGCATTTTCTGGCAGGTCAGACTGAACCCAGGCCAGCACTCTCCACTCTTCCTACCCCCCCCCCCCCCAGCTGAGGCTTCTGACGCCCAACCTGGGCCTTCAAGGCAGCAACATGTGGAGGAGCCCAGATTGAGCCAGGTATAGCATTCTTCTAAATATTGCTGGTTGTCCAATCAATGATGTTAAATAGGTGTTAGTTTGGAGTACTAATTTATGATTGTGATTGATTTTGCAAAAACTAAAACCATGTCCCTTTTTCATACACAGGGAAGTCTCAGCCAGGAGGTGGCCGGGCCAAGCAGGCTGCCTGATACCCAGGTCCCTACCCTCCACCTTCAAAGACAAAGTGGCAGGAAGAGGAGTAACCTGGAGGAGGCTGCCATAGGCCTATTTTGGACGGCTACAGAGGCCCTCAGAACACCCCACAGTGTGGAAGAGGACTTTGCTGGCATAACTGCATGCAAAATGATGCAGATGGAGGAGGGCCAAGGACTCATGTGTGAGTTCTTAATTTTGGAAGCTCTAAATAAGGGCTTGAGGGGCCAAATCACATGTGCAACCCACATTTGTGACCTCACACATAGTCCTCCTTCTCCTCCAGGTCCTACTCCTGCCACATCTCCAACACCAGAGCCACAGTGTGGAAGGAAGACCAGAGAGTGATGGCCCTAGGCTCAGTCTGGTCTGGCAAAATATGCAGCCTCTTGTAGTACCACAGCCTGAGGACATACATGTCATCTTCTGCTTTCAGGATCTCTGGAACTTCTGGACCAGACTGCACTTCCTTAGATATGGATTCCTCGGGCCACCAATTTTGCTGTAAAAGGATTGATGTCTGCCCTGGGGGCCAAAGGCTTCGGCAATTTCTGCTGTTTCTCCAGCGTTGCCTCCCTCTTTGTTTTGGTTCTGAGCCCTTAATAAAGGAATTTTTGTTACAATTATACTTGCCTATGTGTGTTTTCCTTCAAAAAGGACAGTTTGTGAGGAGGCAGGTAAATTTCAAAAATACAATGTGAAATTAACAAGAGACACCAACACCAAACAATCTCCTTGAGATTAAATAATACAAGATAATAATGGTTTCGACAAATAGTTGCGCTACTACAAAAATAAAATGGTAAACTTATAGCTGCCAGCATTAAACAGTGTGGTAAACTGTGCAGTGAGTAATTAACCAATGCAGCGCTAAATAAAGGGATGATAAACTCATACCCTGTGCACAAATAAATGAGGGGATGGTAAACTCATACCCTGTATACAAAATATTGTGTATAGTGATACAAATATTGTTTATAGACAAAAATGAACATAACAAACCGTCTCAAACGACTGACAGAAGTGTCCATGATATAAAGATTCATCCACATATTCAGTGCAGTGTTCTTTAAGTGAAGAATAAACAAAAAACAGATGTGAATGATGTTTCAATTCAAAGAGAAATCTTCATATATTCGGAATCAATGTGTGAATGGCAGAAACAAATACTCTTACCAGAAGAGGTGGAGTGTTGTACGAGCTTTAAGGATCAATCGATCCCAAGGGTATTTGACTGGAGGGCACTGGTGGTAGGTTCCATCTGAGACAACCGTGGCTGTGAGATGGTGTACGGATCCACAGCGGATGAATAGGTGACCTTCAGAAGAAGCAGGCTGTTGGGGGAGACGACTTGCACCCCATAGAAGCTCAGTTCATGAAGGAAGGAAAGATCTCCACATAGGGCATGATTCCTAGTGTATATAAAGGTAATTTTATTTTTAAAAAAAAAGTGCCAGAAAATTGACAGACACTGGATAAAAGGTGATCACAAAGTAGTTGTAAAATCGCGTGGTGACAAGACATCAAATGCTTCAGCGACCTGACATGTTTCGGACGATGGCCCTTCAACTGGGGCAGATGGCTTAATGTCTGGCACCACGCTTTCATTTATACACACACAAAATTATGAAATGACCCTCAGCTGTGTATGCCGCCACTGAGTGGACAAAACAGCCAATCAGCACTAAACGTTATGCTTGCACACTTCATTTGCTGACACAGGGGGCGGTGGCCTCCAATTACAGGCTATGAGACAAAAACATGTGACAGCATCATTGCATATGATGTCATCGCGCACCGGCTGATGCGCTCCAAGCCTCTTTTCCATTTGGCTGTTTTGTCCGCTCAGCGGCGGCATACACAGCTGAGTGTCATTTATAATTTTGTGTGTGTATAAATGAAAGCGTGGTGCCAGACATTAAGCCATATGCTCCAGTTGAAGGACCATCGTCCGAAACATGTCGAGGTGCTGAAGCTTTTGATGTCTTGTCACCATGCGATTTTACAACTACTTTGTGATCACCTTTTATCCATTTATTCAGTGTCTGTCAACAATTTTCTGGCACTTTTTAAAATAAAATTACCTTTTTTATATACCGGATTCATGCCCTATGTGGAGATTTTTCCTTCCTTTTATGAACTGAGCTTCTATGGGGTGGAAGTCGTCTTCCCCCAACAGCCTGCTTCTTCTGAAGGTCACCTATTCATCCGCTGTGGATCCGTACATATCACAGCCACGGTTGTCTCATGGAACCTACCACCAGTGGCCTCCAGTCAAACCTCTTCTGGTAAGAGTATTTATTTCTGCCATTCACACATTGATTCCGAATATATGAAGATTTCTCTTTTGAATTGAAACATCATTCCCATCCGTTTTTTGTTTATTCTTCACTTAAAGAACACTGCACTGCATATCTGGATGAATCTTTATATCATCATGGACACTTCTGTCAGTCGTTTGAGACTGTGTTTGTTTGTTATGTTCATTTTTGTCTATACACAATATTTTGTATACAGGGTATGAGTTTACCATCGCCTTATTTATTTGTGCACAGGGTATGAGTTTATCATCCCTTTTATTTTATTTAGCGCTGCATTGGTTAATTACTCACAAGATAATAATGGTGTTGTGGTAACTTGACACACAAAACGCACACAAATATTCTGGAGTAAAAAAAAAAAATCAGCCTTGGAAAAAAATACAAAACAAAAATAAAAAAACTAAAAAAAATTGTCAGGTGACAAATCAAAATATATTGAGGGAATTACGATAAATAATAGCAATAAGTTTGTGAGAAGTCTGTGTGACTATGAGCAGCAAAACTACTTCATTCTTCTAGCATTATAAAGAAGAGGAGTGTGCACTGTATTAAACTATTTTAAACATTGCAGCCTGACGAAAGTGCTCTATCCATTCCGAATGCTAATTTTACTAGACTGAGCTGTTCCGGCTCGGAATTTCTTCTGAGCATGTGTGGCACTTTGTGCGTCGGAATTGTCCACACACGGTCGGAATTGACGCAATCGGATTTTATAGCCTGCTCTCAAACTTTGTGTCAGAAAATCCGATGGAAAAAGTCCGATGGAGCCGACACACGGTCGGATTTTCCGACAACATGATCCGATTGCACATTTTCCGTCGGAAAATCCAACCGTGTGTACGGGGCATAAGAGACACAGGAGCACTGGGCATGTAAAGGTGTGTAAACCAGCATTTCCAGCACAGGAAATATTATGGTACTCAGCATCAAAGGCTGATCCTTTATGGTGACGTTGTTTTCTTTTGCTAAAACTATTCAGCAAATACCATGATTTGTTAAAGTGCCTCTGCATTTGTGCTTAGCACATTTGACTTCCATGTATCACAAAGGTACCAAGGATTCCACCCCTAGGCACTGGGAACTCCAGTCATGCCTCCACAGTGTCATCCTCTCCGGAGATACCTGACATGGCAAGCCAGGGTGAGTCATTGGAAGCAATTGGTGGTGCAGCTGCTTCTCACATCTCAGCCCCTGTATATGTGACTAATTATGCATTGTCCTCTGCCCTGCAGGGCTTAGAAAGAAGGTTAGCGGCTTTAATCACATCCTTCAGGATAGGAAGCGTGCTAGATTCCCCCCCCCCCCCCCCCCACCTCAAACCCCTTTTTCCAAGGGAACAGTGGCAACAGGATGAGGTGTTATCCTCAGGTGATCAGGTGAACGAGCCAAATTTTCCTCCTGCAGAGGAAACGGTTGATGAACACTATGCAACCTCCACAATCTGACAGATTGATGGTACAAAATCTGACAGATGGTTCATTTCACTTTTTTTACTACTCCTAACAGAGTAAGCTGAAAGTTCAGGTCCCTTCCTTGGTTTTAAAAAAAAAAAAGTGGAAACTGAGCTAAGAGGAGAAAACATTCATGATTCATACATGATAGTGTGTTTTTCCTCCGCCCTGCAGGGCCTAGTAGGAAAATTAGCGACTAACCGCATCTGCTATCCAAGGATGGGAAGCGTGTTAGATCCCCCTCCCCGACCTTAGATCTCTTATCAAGGGAACAGTGGGTAGAGGATGAAGGGTTACCCTCAGGTAATCAGGAAGAAAGGCAAACTGAGCACTCCTCTGCAGAGGAGACAACTAGAGTTGAACCTTTTTTCAGCCTTGCAATCTGAGAAACTGCTGGTACAAATCTTACAGAGATGATTCGGGCCTCTTTCATGCTACCTCTAGTAGAGTTGGCTGATAGTTCTGTTTTTTTTTTTTCTCAGGTTCCTTTAAAACCTTTACTGCCTTTTTCATGCATCCACGGAGATCCAGATCCACGCAGAAATTCAACAGATCCATTCTAGATCTAAAAGAATCTAAATCCGTTCCTGAAGATCTGCTCCTTTCTATGGAGTCGATCAGGTCAGTAGTTTCTATCCTGCAAGGAGGAAAACTTCTGGCGCCTATCGGCATCAGGGATGCATATCTGCATGTCCATATATTTCCTGCTCACCAAAGGTTTCTGCGGTTCGAAGTAGAACAGCAGCATTTCAGTTTTATAGCCTTGCTCTTCGGGCCAGCTACAGCACCCCGAGTGTTCACAAAAGTACTAGCCCCACCTCTAATCAGGTCAAGGGCACAGGGCTTAAACAGTCTTTGCATACCTAGACGATCTATTGCTAATAGACCAATCAGTGTTCGGAGTAAGGTGTATGCATTGCAACCAGTTACCTGGAACGGTCTGGGTTGTGTTCTCAATCTAGTGAGGTCCCCATTAAAATCGCTAAAAAAAAGCTGCAGTATTTGTGTCTGATCATAGATACAGCCCAGAAAAGGTCTCCTTGCCCAGGGGGAAAAAAAAAACCCCCACAACTCCATAAGAGTTGGTGCGGATGGTCAGGTCAAAAGGAAATCCCTCTATTCGCCTTTGCATGAGATTGTTAGAAAGGATGGTGGCTCCATTCAAAGCAGTTCCCTATGCCCAGTTCCTACAAAATGTGGCAAGTCCAAAGCTTGGATATGTGGCTGTCCCCAAAGCTTCAATTGGTGGTTACTAAAGAATGTCCTAAAGGGTAATCCTTCAGACCACTTACATGGAAAGTGGTAATGACAGAGAAGACAACTGTCCAAGAATCGGGAGGAGGATTGAAGTGCTAACACCAGGTGTTTGGGGTATCTTTATCTGCTGATTGTTAAACTCTGAAATACATATTGCTATTGTGGTGGTGGATCTGGGGCTGCTGTCCCTCCATCCCTGCCCCCCCCCTTTCCTCTCCATCCCTCATTCATCTCAGACTCTAACCACACCCCCTTTAAGCCACGCCCACTTTTCACCATAAGCCACACCAACTTTTGGTGCATGTTGCATTTTTTGCTTCAACTATGTCACTCCCACAAATGCATGCCCCGCCCCCTAATTATAATGTGACTCTGCCTACAGCCAAAAAAAGTGTCCTTTAAAAAATATTTTTACAATGTTGGCAACTATGCAAAGAATGGAAAAAAAAAAAAACATGAAAACAAGTATTTTAATAAAAAGTATGGAAAAGGCTTAAAATATACAGCGCACAGAGCACATAAAATGAATTCAGTTAGAGTTTATATCTGCTTAATAGGGGGTGGGGGGATAAACATCAGGACCCATCCAGTGCATATGTGAGCTTTGTGAAATCTGACTGCAAAGGATTTGATAAATCTCCAGGCAAATGTAATGTGTGTGGCATGTTAGAAATTTCACTTGATCAAAGTAGCTGTAAACTGTAGTGGTACAAAGAACTCTCTCAAAGATTCATATAGTTTTATCACTGAAACCCATATACACTGTAATACAAAAAAGTAATAGCACGGCCTGCTTTCAAAGTTCAAACAGTATACTGTATGATCTATATCCCTATCCAAATTTTAAGCAGAACCTCCAGTCCAGCACCCAGGATCTTTCTGCCAGCTGCTGACCTCTACAGCTGGTCTTCCAGGTTTTGATTGGCCAGGCTGAGATGACGTCCAGCCTTCTTTGGACATTTTGGTTGGCCAGGCGAGATGACTTCACTACCACTTAGGCGCGGAAGTTAATTTATTTCAGCAGAAGCCAAAATTGTACAGTGAGTTGTGGGGGCACACAGGCAAGTAATCCTACTTTTTAACCATTTGACCCCTGGAAGATTTGCGCTATAAACAAATACTGACAATTTTGAAAAAACTGTTTTGCTTTCTACTACTGTTATAAACCTATTCAATAAAGTGAAAAAATTGAAGTTCTTCCTAAATATGTATTCTGCTACATATTTTTGGCAAAAGTGTATATTGATTTGCGCAAAAGTTAGTGTCTACAAAGTATGTATGTATTATGGAAAGTATTCAGACCCCCTTAAATTTTTCACTCTGTTATATTGCAGCCATTTGCTAACATGTAAGGTGTGTGGGTTTTTTTTTTTTTTTTTTTTTTTTCCTCATGTACACACAGCACCCCATATTGACAGAAAAACACAGAATTGTTGACATTTTTTCAGATGTAATAAAATGCTATTTATTAATCTATATGTTCATTTTAGTTTAGTATATATCCAGGGTGTCACTTGGAATATTTGCCTGTGGTCACCACGGCTCTGCGTCCAATTCGAGGCTTCATTGATTCGGCTTGGAGATTTTGGCGCACCTCAGTCAGACGTAGTGGCATCATTGCGCTTTGGCCATAACAAAGCTTGGACGTCACGCATGGGGTCACGTGATCGGCATTGCCCTGTTCACTGGCTTCCAGAGCGAGGCATGCAGATCACGCCGGAGGCCATACTTCCTGGTTCTGGTGCCGTGAGCGGAGCCATGGAGCTCCTATTGGTTTATTGATGTACATGTATTTTATACAGTGGGGGCGGAAAGTGTTCAGACCCCGTTAAATTTTTCACTCTGTTATATTGCAGCCATTTGCTAAAATCATTTAGGTTAATTTTTTTTCCTCAATGTACACACAGCACCCCATATTGACAGAAAAACACAGAATTGTTTACATTTTTGCAGATTTATTAAAAAAAGAAAAACTGAAATATCACATGGTCCTAAGTATTTAGACCCTTTGCTGTGACACTCATATATTTATTTAACTCAGGTGCTGTCCATTTCTTCTGATCATCCTTGAGATGGTTCTACACCTTCATTTGAGTCCAGCTGTGTTTTGATTATACTGATTTGGACTTGATTAGGAAAGCCACACACCTGTCTATATACAAGACCTTACAGCTCACAGTGCATGTCTTCAAAGGAACTGCCTGAAGAGCTCAAACAGAATTGTGGAAAGGCACAGATCTGGCCAAGGTTAAACAATTTCTGCTGCACTTAAGGTTCCTAAGAGCACAGTGGCCTCCATAATCATTAAATGGAAGACGTTTGGGACGACCAAAACCCTTCCTAGAGCTGGCTGTCTGGCCAAACTGAGCTATCGGGGGGGGGGGGGGGGTGTAAAGAAGAACCCAAAAATCACTGTGGCTGAACTCCAGAGATGCAGTCGGGAGATGGGAGAAAGGTGTAGAAAGTCAACCATCACTGCAGCCCTCCACCAGTCGGGGCTTTATGGCAGAGTGGCCCGATGGAAGCCTCTACTCAGTGCAAGACACATGAAAGACTGCATGGAGTTTGCTAAAAAAAAAACACTTGAAGGACTCCAAGATGGTGAGAAATAAGATTCTTTGGTCTGATGAGACCAAGATAGAACTTTTTGACCTTTAATTCTAAGCGGTATGTGTGAAGAAAACCAGGCACTGCTCATCACCTGTCCAATACAGTGAAGCATGGTGGTTGCAGCATCATGCTGTGGGGGTGTTTTTCAGCTGCAGGGACAGGACGACTGGTTGCAATCGAGGGAAAGATGAATGCGGCCAAGTACAGGGATATCCTGGACAATAACCTTTTCCAGAGTGCTCAGGACCTCAGACTGGGCCGAAGGTTTACCTTCCAACAAGACAATGACCCTAAGCACACAGCTAAAATAACGAAGGAGTGGCTTCACAACAACTCCGTGACTGTTCTTGAATGGCCCAGCTAGAGCCCTGACTTAAACCCAATTGAGCATCTCTGGAGAGACCTAAAAATGGCTGTCCACCAACGTTTACCATCCAACCTGACAGAACTGGAGAGGATCTGCAAGGAGGAATGGCAGAGGATCGCCAAATCCAGGTGTGAAAAACTTGTTGCATCTTTCCCAAAAAGACTCATGGCTGTATTAGATCAAAAGGGTGCTTCTACTAAATACCGAGCAAAGGGTCTGAATACTTGGGACCATGTGATATTTCAGTTTTTTTCTTTTTTAATAAATCTGCAAAAATGACAAACACAGAATTGTTGACAATATGTGGTGCTGTGTGTACATTAATGAGGAAAAAATGAACTTAAATGATTTTAGCAAATGGTTGCAATATAAGAGTGAAAAATTTAAGGGAGTCTGAATACTTTCCGTCCCGTGTGTGTATGTGTGTGTGTGTGTGTGTGTATGTATGTATGTATGTATATATAATATATACAAAAGTAAGTACACCGCTCCATATTTTTGTAAATATTTTATATCTTCATGTGACAACACATGAAGAAATGACACTTTGCTACAATGTAAAATAGTGAGTGTATAACCGTGTAAATTTGCTGCCCCCTCAAAATAACTCAACACATTAATGTCTAAACCGCTGGCAACAAAAGTAAGTAAGTACACCCCTAATTGAAAATGAGCAAATTGGGCCCAAAGTGTCAATATTTTGTGTGGCCACCATTTATTTTCCAGCACTGCCTTAACCCTCTTGGGAGTGGAGTTCACCAGCGCTTCACAGGTTGCCACTGGAGTCCCCTTCCACTCCTCCATGATGACATCACAGGGCTGGTGGATGTTGGAGACCTTGTGCTCCTCCACCTTCCATTTGAGGTTGCCCTATAGATGCTCAATAGGGTTTAGGTCTGGAGACATGCTTGGCCAGTCCATCACCTTTTACCTTCAGCTTTTTTAGCAAGGCAGTGGTCATCTTAGAGGTGTGTTTGCGGTTGTTATCATCATGTTGGAATACTGCCCTGCAGCCCAGTTTCTGAGAGAATCACGCTCTGCTTCAGTATGTCATAGTACATGTTGACATTCATGGTTCCCTCAATGAACTGTAGCTCCCCAGTGCCGGCAGCATTTGTGCAGCCCCAGACCATGACACTCCCACCACCATGCTTGAGACTGTAGGCAAGACACACTTGTCTTTGTACTCATCACCTGGTTGCTGCCACACACGCTTGACACCATCTGAACCAAATAAGTTTTTCTTGGTCTCCTCAGACAACAGGATATGGTTCCAGTAATCCATGTCCTTAGTCTGCTTGTCTTCAGTATTCTGTTTGCGGACTTTCTTGTGCATCATCTTTTTAGAAGAGGCTTCCTTCTGGGACGACAGCCATGCAGACCAATTTGATGCTGTGAATAGTCTGAGCACTGACAGGCTGACTCCCACCCCCCACCCCCCCCCCCCCCTCCCCTTCAACCTCTGCAGCAATGCTGGCAGCACTCATACATCTATTTCCCAAAGACAAACTTTTGGATATGACTTTGAGCATGTGCACGTATCTTCTTTGGTCGACCATGGTAAGGCCTGTTCTGAGTGGAACTTGTCCTGTTAAAACGCTGTATGGTCTTGGCCACCGTGCTGCAGCTCAGTTTCAGGGTTTTGGCAATCTTCTTATAGCCTAGGCCATCTTTATGTAGAGCAACAATTTATGTTTTTCAGATCCTCAGAGTTTGAGGTGCCATGTTGAACTTCCAGTGACCAGTATGAGAGTAAGTGCGATGACAACAAATTTAACGCACCTGAGACCTTGTAACACTAACTAGTCACAATGCACTGGTGAAGGGAAAATGGCTAATTTAGGCCTAATTTGGAAATTTTCACTTAGGGGTGTACTCGCTT
The DNA here is from genome assembly GCF_042186555.1 of Aquarana catesbeiana. NCBI lineage: Eukaryota > Metazoa > Chordata > Amphibia > Anura > Ranidae > Aquarana > Aquarana catesbeiana. Next base: position 421,740,543 of record NC_133325.1, on the reverse strand, counting down.
TTGTTTCCAGTGGGTCAGACATTAATGGCTGTGTGTTTATTTTGAGGGGGCAGCAAATTTACACTGTTATACAAGCTGTACACTCACTATTTTACATTGTAGCAAAGTGTCATTTCTTCAGTGTTGTCATATGAAGATATAATCTATTTCCAAAAATGTGAGCGGTGTACTCACTTTTGTGAGATACTGTGTGTGTGTACTTATACGTGCACATGCGCGCGCACACACGTGGTGCACACCCTAATGCAATAGGCTGAGCACACCTATGCTTCAGTTTATGAATAGATCAGAAGCCTCTGTACAGAACTTTTCCTGTCCCTTCATTCTGTGTAGCTGAGGCTGCAGAGAAGGAGATTGAGGACACAGCCCTCAATCTCCTTTCTCTGTCTCAAAGGTAGAACAACAGAGGTCTGTTTTAGAAAATAATACTGTAAAAAAAAAAAAAAAAAAAGTATAAAATATTAACTGACACCAGTGGCGGAACTACCAGGGTCACAAGTGTTGTACTTCATCTGGACCCAGGCGTTCCGAGAGAAGGGCCCCGGCCGGGGGTCAGGGGGGCCCTTCATGGTTTCTTGCACTGAGGCCCTGAAGGTTCTAGTTACACCATTGATAGCATTGTTGTTCCAGTATAGTGTTGTGATAAACACATCTATTATTTATTTGTCCAACAGTTTGCCTAATTTGCCTAATTTGCTATTTTAAAGTTGGCTTCCATTGCAGGAGGGATCCAAGGAGATGTTCTAATTGACATTGGCAGCGGACCTACCATCCACCAACTTCTGTCTGCCTGTGAATCTTTTCCCTATATCATTGCCTCAGATTTCACAGACCAAAACCGACAGGAGCTTAAGAAGTGGCTGGAAAATGACCCAGAGGCTTTTGATTGGTCAGAAATTGTGAAGACTGTCTGTGAGATTGAGGGAAATGGGTATGTAATGTAATCCTAACAAGAGCTTCTGTACAATAATGTAAAAGTATACCCCATGAAATTTGCTGAATTTTTTAACATATTTGAACAGGCAAATATTAGTTATTATTATTATTATTATTATTATTATTATTATTATTATTATTATTTTTTCAAACCGAGTCTACTCTTTCTGATTCTAGATGCATGCACTTTGACCCCAGTTGTTGTAAGAGATACCTAAACCCCTGTATTTACATTTTTGAGGTCCTTTGAGACTTCTTTTAGGATCAGATGGTCAGCTCTTGGTTTGAATTTGCTGTGCCAGCCAATTCTAGAGAATGTAGCAACTATCTGAAATTTACCACTTGTGGCTTATTTTCCTTACATTGGAATAATTGATTTTTAAACCATTTGATCTCTTAAATCCATTGTCGTACACAACTTTCCAAGGGCATTAGAGAGCTCTATTGATCTTGGCTTGATGGGCCCCACACATGTGAATAGAACACCAGACCCTGGATATGAGATTTTAAATAAGCCTGGTTCCATTTAATTACTACCTCAGGAGGTTCTAATCATTAGCGCCTAATCTGGGAACCCTCAATTATAATTTAATTGATGTAAGGTGGCGGCAAATGTAGGTGTGTACTTATGTTTTCTATATAAATTTAATTCCTTTTTTTTTTTTTTTTTTTTTTTTTTCTTCTATTTAGGTCAGGGATACGCTATCTGTTCGAGTCGAACATTGGCTGTTCGCCGAACAGCGAACAATTTGGGGTATTCGCAGCAAATTCGAAAAGCTGCGGAACACCCTTTAAAATTCCATGGGAGAAATCTAAAATGCTAATTTTAAAGGTTAATATGCAAGTTATTGTCATAAAAAGTGTTTGGGGACCTGGGTCCTGCCCCAGGGAACATGTATCAATGCAAAAAAAAGTTTAAAAAACGGCCGTTTTTTTCAGGAGCAGTGATTTTAATAATGCTTAAAGTGAAACAAACTGAAATTCCTTTACGTTTCGTACCTGGGGGGAGTCTATAGTATGCCTGTAAAGTAGCGCACGTTTCCCGTGTTTATAACAGTCTGAGAGCAAAATGACATTTCTAAAGGGGAAAAAAAAGTCATTTAAAAGTGCGAGCGCTAGTCCCGGCTATCAATGAATTGTCAGTCCCGACAACACACATAAAAGTCATGAAAGATATTAAAAAAAAAAAAATATGCGTGGGGGTCCCCCAAAATTCCATTACCAGGCCCCTCAGGTCTGGTATGGATATTAAGGGGAACTCCGGGCCAAAAATTAAAAAAAATAAATCCATGCTCCTACTCCAGCGATGTAATCCAATTCTCGATCTCCAGCGAGGAACACGCACAGGATCCTGCCTCCACCAGAGGCACCCAGCCAATGACACGGAGCCAGCTTGACAGCTCTTATGTAGCTGAGGGCGGGGCCACCTGTCACGTGACCCTGTCCCCCTCTGACAAGGTGAAACGCCGGGGTTTCCTGGGGATGTGTACGGGTGACCCCGCCCCCTCTGATGCAACGGGAATCCTGTGTTGCTTCAGAGGGGGGCGGGGTCGCCCATATATGTCACTGGGAAACCCTGGCATTTCCCCTTGTCAGAGGGGGGTGGGGGTCACGTGACGGGTGGCCCCGCCCTTAGCTACATAAGAGCTGTCAAGCTAACCCTGCATCATTGGCTGGGTGCCTCCGGTGGAGGCAGGATCCTGTGCATGTTCCTCGCTGGAGATCGAGAATTGGATTACATCGCTTGAGTAGGAGCATGGATTTATTGAGTTACATCACTGGAATCTTTTTATTCTTTTATTTTTAATAAAGGACTTGTTGCTTCCGTATTCCGATAAGCCCCCCCCCCCCCCGCCACCACCGGGCAATGGTTGTGGGGATGAGGCCCTTGTCCCCATCGACATGGGGACATCCTCCCCATGCTGAGGGCATGTGGCCTGGTACGGTTCGGGGGGGGGGGGCACTCCCTCACCCCCCCCCTCTTTTCCTGCGGCCTGCCAGGTGGTGTGCTCGGATAAGGGTCTGGTGTGGATTTTTGGGGGAACCCCACTTTTTTTTTTTTTTTTTTTTGCCACGGAGTTCCCCTTAATATCCATACCAGACCTGAAGGGCCTGGTAATGGAATTTTGGGGAACCAACATGCCCTTTTGGTTTTTTTTTTTTTTTTTTTTTTTCTTCCTCCTTCAATGACTTTTGTGTGTATTGTCGGGAACGATAATTCATTAATAGTCGGCGCTAGCACTTTTAAATGACGATTTTTTTTTTTTTTCCTTTAGAAATGTCATTTTGTTCTCGGACTGTTATAAACACGGGAAACATGCACTACTTTACAGGCATACTATAGACATTTCACATTTATTGTTTTCACTTTAAGCATTATTAAAATCACTGCTCCCGAATAAACGGCCATTTTTAAAACTTTGGCATTAATACATGTCCCCTGGGGCAGGGCCCAGGTCCCCAGACACTTTTTATGACAATAACTTGCATATTAACCTTTAAAATTAGCACTTTTGATTTTTCATGTTCGTGTCCCATAGACTTTAATGGTGTTTTGCGTGTTCTAACTAATTTTTTGCCTGTTCGCATGTTCTGAATGCGAACCGAACAGGGGGATGTTCGGCCCATCCCTAGTCAGGGGCCTCCGAACTTTTTAGTACAAGGGCCACGTATAATTTACAAATATTGATGGGTCAAAAATCGGTTTGTTGAATGAATACAGAGTTGCCCTCTTGCATATTGTAAGTGTCCCCATCAAAGCCCTCCATTACTATTGGGGAGGGGATAGTGGAGAAGTACAAACCTTGTAATGGGCCCCAGTTTGGAGACCTCTAATTTAGATCATGAAAATAAATACTCAATGTCAATTGTACGTGTTACACATATTCCCTTTATCTGTTGGCACTATTTGAATTAAGGTCTTAAGTTTGCCTGTTCAGTAAAGTCAACTCTATCCCCCCCCCCCCCCAACATAAGACCAGACATAAACAAACATCTAAAATTGGTGATGTTCTCCATTTCACCCTTTTGAAAGTCCTAAAAACTGTAAAGCTGGTCTTTTTGGTAACTGCATGAAAAAAGTCACAATACACAGTAACTATCTTTTTATTACTAAAGTTGTCTTTGAGCTCCAGTCACTGACTTTCCCTAGGCTGAGAGGTCATCAGTTTGTTTCAGCCAGGAAAAAGCAAAGCCCCCCCCCCTCTCACCACCACTTCCCAGTGATCAGATTGTAACATTCTAAATTGGACTCCGGTCCTTCACATCACAGCCTCTCCCCCCTTTTTTACATCACAGCCCCCTTTATATCAGTGTCTTTAGTGCCCTCTTTCACATAACAGGCCCCCCCCCCCACTTTAAATCATAGTCTCCACTCCAGTTACAGCTCTTCCCCCTTCACAGTCCTACCTTTAGCATCTCGAAGAGCACTTAACAGCCTGAACTCTTCCCCTGCCACTGATGTCAAAGCTCACGGCAGAGCGTGGGAGACACAGCAGGGTGGATTCCTTTGTATATGCCTGCCCGCCGCCATGACGCTGCTGTTAGTCACAGCAGGGAAGAAGGCAGGAGATACAGAAGGTCTGCACTGAGGGCAGGAGCTGACCCACACTTGCTAGCAAGCGAAAGGTTGTGCAGCTCCCACTCCCCGTGTAGAACTGCCATATCTCCTGCCTACTGCGAGTTTAACAGAAGCAGTGGCAGCAGGCAGGCAAATGCATAAACAGAAGAGGAATCCACACTGCTGTGTCTCCCACCCTTCACTGTGAATTTTAACAGCAGCAGTCGCGGCGGCAGAAGAAGACATCAGGCTAAGTGGTGCAGCTGCGGTCTAGACAGGACTAACACTTGATCTGTGTCCAGACTGCGGTCTGCCATTTAGTGATGTCTGGTTTAGATGATTATGTCATCTCTGAGCCAAAATTTCAGGGAGTAGATGGTAATCCTTGATTATAGAAAAGATGATATCATCCTTCTGGAGACCAAAGCAGATGAAGGCATTGTCAAGGGAGAGGTCCCATATTAGCCCCACTACACAAATCAACCCTAACAAGCTAATTCCCTCCCTATATTCACCCTTCCTGATAACATTAAACAAACATCCTACAGTGGGAGGTGGTATAACCCTCCCTCAGAGCATCCTACTCTCTGCCTCTCTACCTGCACAAAAACAATATATTAAAAATCAAAATATAAGGAATAGGATCTGCCTGTGCCATGAAGAACCAGCATCCCACCTTTTAAAACCAATGGGTGAATGAGGTGCTAGAGCTCTACAAGGTAGATGCTGGATACCTGGGCCTGCCTATTGAGCCAAGGCCACCTATAACCCAGAAAAATCCTGATGGATATCAAGTCAGCAGATATCAAATCTGTAGATATCAAATCCAATTCAATGAACCATAGTGTAAAAAACAATATAATGTCTTTAGCATCTAATATCATATGTGGCCATATGGAGACAATGCACTGGAGTAAGGAAAAATATTGATGTTCATATCCTGGGATAATGTTATGTGCCCATGGACCCCCTCTTCCCTGTAGTGACTTGTTTTTTATTGGAGTTTTTTTTAATTTATTTTGTTCGGACCTGCCTGGATTGCCTGAGGCTGACCAGCATATAGTGAGAGTAGTTACTATCGCCACCTTACCATATGGCTACACAGCTTGAGACTGAAGCGGGAACCAGCACCTGAGGATATATATCCTCAGGAGAGCATCTGAGACGCACCACAGCAGAGTGAGTGGCTAATTGGATGGACGAGGACCGTGGCTACTATAGACCTTACAGACCCTAGGTGTTTGTTTATGGTCCTATCAGCTCTGTGTTGACACAGGGGATAGGCTGCCCACCACTTGGGACCACCCAAGTCCTGCAGGCCAGACCTTATAAACCTTAGAGAGTCTATCGCATACAATCCTCATCTGGTTTGGCTGGACTGCTCCTGCTATTTACATCACAGCTTTATCCCGGTCCCTACAGCTTTGACTATAACAGCTCATGACCCTAACAGCAGACGTCAATATTTTATGTGCAGCCCATCGGCATACCGCAGGATATGAACATCAATATTTTTCCTTTTACTCAAGTCCATTGTCTCCATATGGCCACATATATTAGATGCTAAAGACATTTATTTTGTTTTTTTACGCTATGGTTTATGGAACTGGATTTGATATCTACGGACTTGATGTCCATCAGCATTTGCCTAGGTTATAGATGGTCTTGGCTCGATAGGCAGGCCCAGGATTCCAGCTTATACACTTTTTTTTTTTTTTTTTTTTTTTTTTTTTTTTTTTGTGTAGAACTCTAGCACCTCCTTAACACATTGTGGTTTTAAGGTGGAATGCTAGCTCTTCAGGGTACAGGCAGGTCCTATTCCTTATATTTTCAATATATTGTTTTGGTTCAGGTAGATGGGCAGGAAGGAGGGGGACTCTGCGGAGGGTTACACCAGCTCCCACTGTAGGATTTTTTTTTATTTTTTTTTTTATTTTTATATTCTCAGGAAGGGTGAAAATAGGGAGGGAATTGGCTCGTTGGGGTTGATGTTGTGTAGTGGAGTTAATATGGAAGGTTTTTAGGGGGGATCTTTGGGATTTGTTGTGGTTTTTTTTGTTTGTTTTCTGCATTTTATATGCTAATAAACTTTTTGTAGAGGTAACTCATAAGGGTGTTTTTATCTTATCTTTTTCTTTTATTTTTTCTGACTCCCCCTGACTTTTTGATTACTCTCCTCACATTACTATAGGGGAGTACCTCACTTTTTTGTTTGGCCCTGGGAGCTCTGCACAAGCATTCTCCTCCCCTTTTTTTTTTTTTTTTTTTTTTTTTTTTTTTTTTTTTGTTATAATTGTCAAGCAGGGTACTGTGATCTCTTTGAGAGGCAATACATACTTGTAAGTTTTACACTGACATAGTATGCTATTTGAAATGTACAAAAAATTAGACATAGATTAATCCGACTTACGGTAACTATTTCATGTTTAAAGCAGAGATAAATGGGAAGAGAAGCAGAACAAGCTGAGGTCCAGAATATTGAAGGTGCTGAAGTGTGATGTGACCAGGAGTAATCCACTGGATCCCATAGAGGTGCCTGCTGCGGACTGCCTGGTCACTTCCCTTTGTCTGGAGACGGCCTGTAAAGACCTGGAGACTTATCACTGCTCTATTCAGAATATCACAAGACTGCTCAGACCAGGAGGACACCTAGTGCTCATTGGGGCCCTGGGAAATACCTACTACATGGTACAGCAGAAGGCCTTCTCCGCTCTTTCTCTAGACGAAGATGTTGTGAGGGGTGCGATCACCCAGGCTGGATACACCATACAAAGCATGGACATATTCCCAATCCCAGAGAGAATGACTCGCTTACATGTTTCTGACACCTTGGCTCACATTTTCCTTGTAGCGAAAAAAGAGGCAACTAATTCATTATAATTGATTTATAAGAAAAGTAAAAACCTTTTTTGATTTCTGTGTACCTGTGATAAAACAAAGATATAATATGTGAAAGTTTTATTCTCCATTATCAAATAAAGTTGACCATTTATAAAATATCCACTGTTACCTGATATCTAAAATATGATCTCTATCTTTCATTTTATTTTTATTTTTTTTTTATATATTTTTATTGATGACAGGTTGTTCAATACAATAAAATGCTCATCACATGCTTGAGCAAACAATACAAATATGAAATGTTTTCAGTTCCATAACACACTGGATCTCAACATAGAGATAACTGTTCAAAGCATAGATGATCAGGGTACATATAGTACAACATTTGAAAAGGACCTAGTCCTGTCACATATTTTATTGATAAACATATACATAAAAAGAGAAAAGAGGTAAGAATTGTGTGAGAGATAAAAGAGAGACAAAGAAAAGGCACAAAGACAAAGTAAGAGGTGATGGCGAGGAAGATTGGGGGGAGGGGTGGGTGGGTAAAGTAGGGTATCTGCCTCAGCCAGAGTTATGCAAATCATAATATAAGAACCTTATGTGTTCAAAGCCATAATTTCCGCGTATGCCGCAGTATACTTGAAGGCGAACCAGCGGGACCATATTTTTTTTTTTCCCTAAGTCTGATTTGTTTCTAAGGGAGAAGGTTAAATCTTCCATATAATATGTGTGATCTACCTCACCCATCCACTGGCACAGGGAAGGTATCTTGGGAATTTTCCAGAATTGAGGTATGAGAGCTTTAGCTGCATTTAATAGATGTGGTGTGATAGATTTTTTTTTTTTTGTATGATCCCGCTGGTTCGTCCGTACAATGCAATAATACTTGCCAGGGATCATTGGGAATCTCTGATCCCTGGATTTCTTTTATCCAGTGGAGAATAGTGACCCAAAAGGGTCTGATAAGTGGGCAGAACCACCAAATATGGGCATGCGTCGCTCTCACCACAGCCCCTCCAACAGAGAGGCGAATTTTGAGGGAAGAGTTTATGGAGTACAGCGGGTGTGTAGTGCCACCTGGTCAAGAGTTTGTAGTTAACTTCAGCCGTTTTTGAGGACATAGAAGATGAATGAGATAATTGAAGAATGGATGACTTTTGGGTTTCCGTCAGGTTCTTATGGAGGTCTTTCTCCCAATTGCGGAGAAAGCTAGGATATCCTTCAGTAGCAAGTGATCTTAGTGCTTTATAAAAATAAGAGGGGTTTCTCCACTGGATGGGCATCAACAAATGCTGCTTCTATCAATGTTAAGTTGGATGTATTGCGCAATGGTTTTGGGAGGGTTTTGATAAAGTCTGACAGTTGTAAATGTCTCCATTGATCCATGAGTGATGGGTTCGGCGTGGCTGTGAGCTTGGAAAGAGGTACAATGTCAGAGTCCTTGATAACTTGGTGTAGTAAAACAGAGTTCCCAAGGTTCCAGGAGTGGAGTTTGGGGTCAATGTTCCCGGGGGGAAAATACATATGCCCAGTTAATGGCATAAGAGGAGAGTTGTATTGCCAGACATGTTTTTTGCAGAGTAGGTCCCAAGTCCTTAGGGTGTGTAGCATGTGAGAGGTGACGCATCCTTAGATAAATGCCTGAATTTCTTCCAAATGAAGGGATAAAGGTCTGAGCCCCCCAGTGCCAACTCCAGTGACACCCAAAGCTTCGAATCTTTGTGATACTTCCAATCTGAGATTCTGGAAAGGATGACTGCCAAATAATATTGTTTAATGTCCGGTAGAGCAAGACCTCCCTCCGCTTTTGACCTAATAAGAAGTGATCTGGCCAACCTGGGACGTCGTCTGTTCCATACATATCTACATATCATAGTTGTTAAACGTGTAAAATACCCCGCTGGGATTTGAAAAGGTATAATTTGAAACATAAATAGCAACCTGGGCAGTATGTTCATTTTTACCACGCCTATCCTCCCCATCCATGAGTGTGCTATTTGTGACCATCTTTGAAGATCGGATTTGACTGTTTAGTAAAGGCATGAAATTGGCCTGGAATAAAGAAGTCAAGGAGGGAGTGAGGAATATACCTAGGTATTTCATGGCTTTCTTTTGCCAACTAAATGGAAAAGATTTCTGCAGATGGCTAGCGGTTTCCTTGGGAACTGAGATGTTCAAGATTTCAGATTTTGACATATTAATTTTAAAGTTTGAGATTTGATTAAATGTCGAAGGCTTGCATTAAATTAGGGAGAGTAATTCTGGGCTGCTGGATGTAAAACAAAATGTCGTCCGCATATGCGGCATATTTATGTTCAAAAGTGCCCACAATAATGGCATTTATGTTCGGGTTATGTCTTATTGTCGATAAGAAGGGTTCTAGCGAGAGGGCGAATAAAATTGGCGAAAGAGGACAGCCCTGGCGGGTACCGTTATAAAGTATGAATGAGTCACTTAGAGTACCATTTATTCTGAGTTGGGCTGTGGGATAATTCTAAAGGGCTGCTATTTGACTAAGGAAAGATGGGCCTATCCCCAGGTGAGCCAGGGTCGCCATTAGGAACTCCCAGTCCACCCGGTCAAACGCCTTTTCAGCGTCCGTAGACAACAGGGTGGGCTGGGAGGTCCCGCGTACATGTGCAATCAGGGAAAGAGTACGTAAGGAATTGTCACGTGCCTCTCTTCCGGGAATGAAGCCCGTTTGCTCGTTTGAGACCCATTTTGGAACTAAGGGGAGAAGTCTATTGGCTATTATCTTTGCATATAATTTAGCGTCTAAATTCAAAAGGGAGATGGGACGATAACTACCGCAAATACTAGGATCCTTCCCTGCTTTGGGGATAATGGTAATATGTGCGTGTAGTGTTTCTGACCTTATGGGACCCCAGATGGGATTGAGTTAGCGCAATTAGTTAGACGAGGGAGTAAAATATCAGCAAAAGAACGGTAATATAAGACCGTAAGCCCATCCGGTCCGGGTGCCTTACCCGTGGCCTTGGCTTTAAGTGCTTCTGTGGTGAATGCACCATCTAGGGGTAGATGGCATGTCATCTGCTAACCTAGGCAGTTTGGCCTGAGCAAAGTAGTCTTGTATGGCCTGTGTTCGGATTACCTGGTCGGGTATATTATGGTGAACATGGTACAAGTGCTGATAAAACGATCAAAACTCTGCCACTATTGCAGGGGTATGATGAACTAAATCATCCGTTTTGGACTTAACTTTTGCAATAAATGTTGCAGCTTTTTTTTTTGTTGCAGAGAGCGAGCCAGCAATCTGCCTGGTTTGTTGCCCCATTCGTATGTACGTTGAGCTATAATACGGAATTGTTGTTTTTGCTCGATGTGAAAGAGGTTCTTCAAATCTTCTCTCTTTTTGGTCAGAGCCTCAAGCACAGACTGCTCAAGGGCGCCTATATCCCGGATAAGTTCTAATTGCTGTGTCGCTCTCTCTCTTTTTTTCCTAGCACCCAATTCAATAAATTTCCCACGGATGAAGGCCTTATGGGCCTCCCAAAGTACGCCTGGGGAAATTTCTGGGCCAGCGTTGTCCCGAAAGTACTGTCAGATCGGTGCTAATCGCGGTGATGTCAATGTCTTCCGTGAGTAAATGATCGTTCAGTTTCCAGTTTACATTTTTAATTGGGATGGACGGGATTTGTATCTTAAGAATAATTGGTGCGTGAACCGATAGTGTTGAGGTTTCTATATTTGAATCCGTGATAAGGGGAAGATGGTGGTGATCAATAAAGAAAGAAATAATCGATGCGCGAATAGGAATGGTGTAAATGTGAGAAGTGGGTATAATCTCTCGTCTTAGGGTTTAGAATTCTCCAAACGTCCATTAGCTGAGCATCGTGTAGGCGTTTACGTATGAGTGTTAAGCGCCTGTGCGAGATGCAAGATGTGCCTAGGGACATGTCTATAGGGGGTTCCAGGGGAGTGTTAAAGTCCCCTGACAGTAGCACACAGCCCTGAGTGAAATCTGTCAATTTGGCAAGGGTGGCAGTCAAGAAACTAGCCTGATCATGATTGGGAGCGTATAACGTAGCAATGGTACATGACACACTGCCCAGTTTGCCTCTAATAAACAGAAAACGCCCCGAAGGGTCACTAACCATAGAATCAAATATGAACGAGGTACCCCTGCGGAAGCCAACGGCCACACCCTTTGCCTTGTGTATATCAGAAAGACTGTAGTACCATGTGGGGTACATTGGTGAAAAAAGCTTTACCGAGGTTGTGTGTGTCAGGTGGGTCTCCTGCAGGCAGACTATGTCAGCCCGCAGGCGATCCAACTCTCTGAATAAGTTGTGTCATTTACCTGGAGCATATAGTCCTCGCACGTTAAGTGAGAGTAAGGTGAGCTTAGCCATTGACACCATCAGGGGGAACCCGCTCCATATAGTCACCAAACCCATCTGATCCGAGGCAGACAACCAAGAAGGAGGTTAGGGAAAAAAATGGGGTAGGGCTGGGAAAAACAGAAGCGGCAGAAAGAAAAAGAAGAAAACAAAAAAAGTCAATTATCAAACATTATCAGCACAATCAACACTCAATCTATCTGCAGGTGGTTACAAGCACGCAGAACACTGCAGTGCATGATAGGGGTAAACCGCGAGTCCCGCACTCCCAGACACCCAACCCCCTTGGGGGCAGGCTCCCGAGCGCACGGGACCCCCCGACACCCCTTGGGGGACAGGTCCGTTGCCCGGAATGACCAACAGAGAGCACCCAATATGGCGCTCGTGCCTGTCCCGGAGCCAGCACATACAAAACATGATATATAAAACCCTAGGAAAATCTTTTACACACAGCAAGATTATATGTTAGTAAACCCAGAAAACCCACTAGGATAACTCTCTCAGTAGCCTTTAGCTGTATTTCTCTAGGAATGGAATCTAGGAGACTTAGTAACATCAAAAATGAGAAAAAATTAGAAAAAATTAACGGATCAATAAAACGAAGAACAAATGAAAAAAGATCCATTATAGCATAACTGATAACCTAATACTTGCGGCTACCACGAAGGACGCGATGTTTCAGGCCAGGGCCATACTACATCAGAACACAAGTCACCCCAGTTGAGGGGGGGATGATCCAGAAGAGCCCAATCTACGCTTGTGATCCACTTTCTGCCACCGCGGTTCTGAGGAGGTAGTGGGGGGAGGAATGAAATCCTGCCATCCTGGGAGCTCTGGTGGGGGGATGTTGAGATCCGAGCAGAACTTTTCCAGGTCCTCTGGGAAGCGGAGTGTCAGTCTTGCCCTCCTTGTGCGCAATAATCCAGCCCCGAAAACAGGGAAGCCAGCTCCGTTTTAGTGGGGAGATCACTCACGAGCGCTGCAACTTCAGGATACTTGGAGGCGCCTTCCTCTCCCTCTGAGCAGGCCGAGGTTGCTGGGGAGTGTCTCCTGGTCTCAGGCCTATGGCGGGAGGTGGGGCACGAGCCATGAGGAGAGCGGCCTAGCTCATCCATGCCGAGAGTGTCCTCCGGATCTACGGCTAGGTAGCGTTTTATAGATCCTGAGGGGGTTCCTTTTTTAGGCAGGGACTTGCCTGATCTCTTCCGCATGGTATGCAGGTTTGGAGCGGGGTGAAATCCTGGGTTAAGTCGGTAAATAATGGTGCCGGCATCGGAGCTCAAAGGAGACACGTCTCTACTGCCGCATACCGAAACCACGCCCTGTTATCTTTCATTTTATAACATCAGCAGTGTTCTAATACAAAATCATTACTTTGGACAATTTAATATGAGCTTACTTGAAAAATCTTGCTATAAAACTATGATGTCATCGATGACATTTGTCATAGCTGACATAATTGCTGACATCACCAATGACACAATGCTCATTAATTACAACAACATCCTAGATGACATTTTCATCAATCACCAATGACATCCTCATCAATGACTTCATCATTGATGCATTATGCTCAACATCCCCATCATTATTAATTACATCATAATACTCATCGATCACCTAAACAAAATTGTCCATTAATGACCTAATCAGCTGTTTACTCATCAATGACCAAATCATCACCGGCATCAATAACTTCATGCTAGATGTCATCGTCATCGATACCATTATCCATGAAATCATTGATGAGACAATTACCATCAATGATATTATCATGCATGAGATCTTTACTGATGACATCATCACTGATAACCTCATTAATGACTATCCTCACATAATCAGCAATCGCATCAATGGCGTTACTGATGACATCACAATCAGTGAAATCATCATCCGTTATGTAATCACCATTGGACACCATCATCAATGACTTCAACATTAATGGCATCATCAGCATTGATGATATCATCAAAACATTGTTGATTACATCATAAAAGATGACATCATAAACATTTAGGATATCATCTAAATCATCATTGATGACCACATCCATGACATTGATTACATCATTGTCCTAGTGTCAGAAACCATGAATCAGACTGAGACAGAAGTACAGTTAAATCACACTTGTATAATAATAATAAAAATAGTAAACAGAGTAAACGTAGTCAAAACATAGCCAGAGTTCAGGAACCGGAATGGATGGTCAGACGAGCCAGCAAACAGCGTAGTAGAACAGCAAGCAGCATCTGGAGCCAGAAGGAATGTCAGCCAAGCAAGTCTTTAACAGGAACACAGGAGAGCGTCTCTAGAGATGTAACCAAGGTGAAGGCAGAGCTCATCTTGACTGGACAGCTTAACCACTTAATGACTAGCCTTGTTTTGGATTTTAGGTGTTTACATGTTTAAAACAGGTTTTTCTGCTAGAAAATTACTTAGAACCCCTAAACATTATATATGGTTTTTCTTCTAACACCCTAGAGAATAAAATGGCGGTCATTGCAATACTTTATTTTGCACCGTATTTGCGCAGTGGTCTTAAAAGCACACTTTTTTTGGAAAAAATTCACTTTTTTGAATAAAAAAATAAGACAACAGTAAAGTTAGCCCATTTTTTTTTTTTTTCCGGAAAGCAAAAAGTTTATTGTTCAAACAAGTTGAATTACATGTTGAAATACACAATCTCGATACATAAGAAAGGTGTTACAAGCTTGTATCAACATGGTAATACAGAGTAGGAAGTACAGTAGACAACAATGATCAAACAGCATTGTAGATTTATATGAGTCAAGTTTAAGGAAAGGAAGAAATCCTTAATATATAACCAATAAACGAAAACTCAACAGGGGTAATGAGCCCTTTATTTAACGAAGTGTTTGAAACATTGTACGGATTCCTGGATAGGTATGTGTATTGTCTGTAGCTAGATACCTCGATACGTTCAAGGGAATCTGTTCACCGCTTTATGAGATTCTAAGCCTGTGGCCCGTTTTTTGCTAAAAGCATATATGTGGGGAGCGTGGGCCCGTAGATAGTATGGTGGCTACAGTTCGAGTGTGTGGATTCACTGCTAGGGGTGGAGAGATAGGAGGTATTTAATTGGTGTTGCTGCGTGTTTGTATAAGTGTGGCGACTGTCACCTGTCTCTATAGACCTGGTGGTTCACCTGGTGGACCACTAGCAAATCCTACGAGAAGTGAAGTTGGATATCAGGAAGTATGAGTAAGAAGGAGACTCGGGGAAAGTGACTTTGTGAGTAAGAGTAGGTGAGGAATAGATTTGGAGTGGGTGTAGGTTTTCTGGTTTCAGGGGATGTATAGCGACCTAATCTGTGGTAAGAGGGTGGTGAATCCTGTTGGTCGGGGAGTAAGGGGGTATAAGATGGGGGTAGTGAGCGATGGATTGTGCCTCCTATTCTTTGTGATAGACCTTTTGGGTCCTTTCCTACTCTTTTGAGAGTAAGTGCGTATATTCGTCTGTTGTCTGATAGTGTTGCCAGCAGGACCAGATTGTCCTGAAATTTGTGGGTGTATCTTTAGATTGGTGTATCAGTTCCTCCATTTCTGCTATTTTTGCTATACGTTTAAGCCAAGTAACGGTGGTAGGGGGTTTGGGAGATTTCCAGAGGGTCAGGATGCACATCTTTGCAGCGTTCAGTAAGTGTAGCGTCAGGGAATGCTGGTAGTTTCGTTTTGGGATAGAGGAGTGGTGTAGGAGCATTTGTGCAGGGCTAAATTCCATCTGATAGGTGGTGATGTTGGAAATGATGCGATGTACTTCCATCCAGAATGGTTGGATAGATGGGCATGACCACCATATGTGTAGTAGGGAGCCTTCTCCGTCAGAGCATCTCCAGCACTTGGAAGATATGGCGGGGGAAATTTTTTGTAGGTTTGCCGGAGTTTTGTACCACCTAGAGAAGATTTTAAAGCTATTCTCTTGTGCAGACACATTGGTTGAACCCTTATGAATGTGTGTATAGTTTCCCATTCTTCTTCCGACAATTCAATTGATAAGTCTCTTTCCCAGTTGCGGGTAGCTTTATTAGACTTAGGGTTGTGGTCAGAAAATAGGAGAGAGTAGATAATTGAGATTAAGTGTCTTTGTGGTTCTGATTTGGTGCATAATTGTTCAAACGGCGTGAGTTGTCTGGCGTAATTGGCACGTTTGTGAGGGTGGTTGAGAAAGTGTCTGATTTGGAGGTAAATCCACCTCGGAAATGGTCGGTCGTTTGATTGCGTATGTAAATTGGTGAGTGGTAGGAAGGCATCTCCAGAGAAGAAGTGTGCAGCGTGTATGTCTGTGTGAGGCCAGAGATCTGTAAGAAACGTGTCGGTCATGCCCGTTGGGAATTCCGGGTTGTGTCGAATTGGTGTCAGCGGACTTTGCGTGGAGGAGATGTGGTGGTGTCTGTATGCCTTCTGAAAGGTTTGGAGAGTGCAACCTATCAGGGGGTGTTGTGTGTAGGATGAGGGGATATTGTTTGGGGTGATCCAGGGTAGTTGTCGCACTGGGATCTGGGAGAATTTGTTTTCAATTGTAACCCAAGCTTTCGTAGAAGAGTGGACACACCAGTCAACTATTCTTGTCAATTGACACGCCTCGTGGTATTTAGCAATGTCCGGTAGACCAATGCCACCTTTGAGTTTAGGCAGGGTTAGACGGTCAAAGCTCAACCTGGGACGGTCTTTGCCCCACAGGAACTCACTACATGCTCTGCGATACGAGGCAAAGAAGGCTTGCGGTAGTTTTATGGGGACGGTTTGTAAGATGTATAGTATTCTCGGGAGGATATTCATTTTAAGTATTGATGCCCTTCCAAACCACGAGAACATGCCTGTTGACCACGCCTTCAGGTCCTTCTGAATTTTTTGGAGGACAGGAAGGTAGTTTTTAGTAGGGTTGTCCCGATACCGATACTAGTATCGGTATCGGCACCGATACCGAGCATTTGCCCAAGTACTTGTACTCGGGCAAATGCTCCCGATGCTTCCGCCGATACCTGGAGGACAGCTGTGATCGGCGCGTGGGGGAGTTACAGGATTCTCCCCCAGCGGCTTTCACCAGCTTTAGTGACATACAGCTGTGATCGCTCACAGCTGACTGTCACTGCATCCTCCTCCGTGCCCCCTCTGTTCCTCTGTGCCTCTCCGCTGTCCCCTGCATTCCTCTATCCTTATCTGTCCCCTCCGTACTCCCCCTCCGTTCCTCTATCCTTATCTGTCCCCCTCCGTACTCCCCCTCCGTTCCTCTATCCTTATCTGTCCCCCTCCGTACTCCCCCTCCGTTCCTCTATCCTTATCTGTCCCCCTCCGTACTCCCCCTCCGTTCCTCTCTCCTTATCTCTCCCCCTCTGTTCCTCTATCCTTATCTGTCCCCTGCATTCCTCTCTCATCTGTTCCCTCCGTTCTCCCCCTCAGTTCCTCCATCCTCCCCCTCCTTCCTTTGTGAATGGATAGAGTCAGCTGACTCTGTCCATTAACATAACTGAAACATTGTAATCTCCTGTGATTACGATGTGTCAGTTTATGAATGGAGAGGAGCCGCTGTCTTCTCTCCATTCATTCTCAGTGCAGCTGACGCTGCAGAGAAAGGGACTGGGGAATCTCTATCCTCTGTCTCTTTCTCTGTCTCAAG
Organism: Aquarana catesbeiana; assembly: GCF_042186555.1. NCBI lineage: Eukaryota > Metazoa > Chordata > Amphibia > Anura > Ranidae > Aquarana > Aquarana catesbeiana. The sequence goes on along the minus strand of NC_133325.1, from coordinate 421,723,206 downwards.
GGGGAGATATCAGAGGTCTGTTAAGACCCCTGATATCTCACCAAAGCCCCCCAACAGGGCTGATTTAAAAAAAAAAAAAAAAAAAACAATAAATAATAAAAAAATATTATTGTAAAAAATAAAAATTGTAAAAGAAAACAAAAAAAAAAACCACACACACATACAACGTTCACCCCCCCCCCCCCCCCAAAAAAAATAGCAAAAAAAAAACTGTCACGTGACATTAAAAAAAAAGTATCGGTAATCGGCATCGGCGAGTACTTGAAAAAAAGTATCGGTACTTGTACTCGGTCCTAAAAAAGTGGTATCGGGACAACCCTAGTTTTTAGAATATAGGTCAGAGAGTTGGGACGGTAAATTGATTCCTAGATAAGTGATGGCGTTCTGAGACCATCTAAATGGGAAATTGGTTTGGCATAGCGTAAGAGTTTCTTTACTTAGTGTACAAAAAAGGATAAATGGCGCTAGAACATACAAACATGCATATAAAGAGTCCAAAGTAAATGTGAAAAAACATCCAGGGTGTGATAGTCAATAAAATTATATATATATAGAAAAATTGTATGTATATATATATATAAAAAAAAGTCACTGAAATTAAAGATCTGATAAAAAGCACCAGCGGCAGCTCACTTGAGAGTGGAAGCAGGCAACTCTGAAAAAACAATGTAAAAAACAGCAAGAAGCGCCAATCTAAGTGCAGTATCATGAAACTTTAATGAGATAATTATAAACGGACAAACAGCCAAATGGCTACTCACAAAGATGAAATAGGTTAAGGCAAGGACAAGTAATGGGTCCAGGGACGTCCTCCTCAGATGTGGGCAAAGTGCATGGTGCAGGTTCTCCTGGAAGCGCTGTCCACGTTAGGATGTGCAAGTAGTCACCGGGGTCATCGCTGGGTGCTGGGCTGCAAAACGATGGAGGTGTCCGCAAAGACAACCAGCGTCTAAGTGGACATGGAGAGCCAGAGCCGTCGCAGTAGACAGGAACCGGAAGACAAGCGTGGAACGCAAGGCACTTAGTCCAGGAACCAACAAAGCGGAAGTGACGTATGGACGTGTTGGATGACGCGTTTCAATGCTTCCGCATTTTCTTCAGATCCGATAGGCTAATACAACAGGTGTCCTTTTATGGGAGCTATGGAGTCAGTAACTAGGCAACAGAGGTGATGATGTCTCAAGCCCCTTGAGACATCACCTCTGTTGCCTAGTTACTGACTCCATAGCTCCCATAAAAGGACAATGCGGAAGCATTGAAACGCGTCATCCAACACGTCCATACGTCACTTCCGCTTTGTTGGTTCCTGGACTAAGTGCCTTGCGTTCCATGCTTGTCTTCCGGTTCCTGTCTACTGCGACGGCTCTGGCTCTCCATGTCCACTTAGACGCTGGTTGTCTTTGCGGACACCTCCATCGTTTTGCAGCCCAGCACCCAGCGATGACCCCGGTGACTACTTGCACATCCTAACGTGGACAGCGTTTCCAGGAGAACCTGCACCATGCACTTTGCCCACATCTGAGGAGGACGTCCCTGGACCCATTACTTGTCCTTGCCTTAACCTATTTCATCTTTGTGAGTTGCCATTTGGCTGTTTGTCCGTTTATAATTATCTCATTAAAGTTTCATGATACTGCACTTAGATTGGCGCTTCTTGCTGTTTTTTACATTTCTTTACTTAGTGAAATGTTTAGGGCTTCTGACTTCGCGAAGTTGATTTGTAGGTTTGAAAGGGTGTTGAACGTGTCAAATCTTTAAGTAGGTTAGGTAAAGTGATGTGTGGGTCTGTTAGAAATAGGAGAATGTCGTCCGCGAAGGCAGAGAGCTTGTGTGTAGTATTTGCTATTGACACTCCTTTGATGTCCGGGTTGGATCTTAAACGTTGGAGTAGGGGTTCAAGGGAAAGGACGAAAATTAAGGGGGATAGCGGGCAGCCTGGACGAGTCCCATTGGATACGGAGAAGGCGTCCGACAGGTGACCGTTGATCCTGACCCTTGCGGTAGGGGTGGAGTACAGGGCCATAATGAATTGAAGCATACGGTCTCGTATTCCCATCATTTTGAGCACTTCAGTCATATAGTCCCAAGCCACCCTGTCGAATGCCTTCTCCGCATCCAGGGATAGAAAGAAACCCTGTTGCTGGGAGGAGGTCAGCCACTTATGAATGTTAATGGCTTTGATTGTGTTGTCTCTTGCCTCTCTACCTGGAATGAAGCCTACTTGATCCAATGAGACGAGATTGGGTAATAGAGGCAAGAGACGATTGGCTAGGATTTTGGTGTAAATTTTTAGGTCTACATTTAACAATGAGATCGGGCAGTAGTTAGTCACTAATGACGCGTCTTTGTTTGGTTTAGGGATTACTGTGATGTGTGCAGTGAGTAGGTCTCGTGGTGGTGGGTTTTCGGAGGAGAGGGAGTTATAGGCAGATAAAAAGTGAGGTTTAAGCGTGTGAATGAAAGTTCTGTAATAACCCGTCGTCAGTCCGTCAGGGCCGGGGCTTTTACCGGGTTTCAGTTGTTTAAGAACCATATCGATTTCTGTGGACGATATAGGTTGTTCCAATTCGTTGGCCGATTCAGCCGATAGGGGATCAGGACAGTATTTACTGAGGAAATCTCTGATTAGTTGTAGTTTGTCGGTGTTATCGGTCAGAGGGTCTATGGTGTGTAAGTTGTACAGCTGGGAATAATAGCGAATAAACTGTTCAGCTATTTGGTCGTTGAAGACTATTTTTTGTCCTTTAGCGTCAGTAAGCGAGTGGATAGTCATGGAGGCCTTTTTAGCTTGTAGAGCCCTTGCCAGGAGTTTACTGGATTTGTTGCCGTATTCATAGAAAGTTTTTTGGGAGAGTATATAATTTCTTTTTATTCGTTTGTTAAGCGTCTCCAACAATTCTTTTCGGGCTTGAATCAGTTCTGGGAGGGTTCCTACTGCTTGGGAGTTTTTGTGCGTACGTTCTAATTCTAGAATACGTGCTGTCAGTCTTGTGATATGGGCATTTCTTTCTTTTCTTCATGTGGCTGAGATTGATATGAGTTCACCACGTATAGTACTTTTGTGGGCCTCCCATCTCATCATGGGTGATATGTCTGGGGAATTGTTTTCTTGAAAGTATAGCACCAGTCGTTCGTCTATGCTAGAAGCGATGGAGGCATCTGTGAGAAGAGAGGGGTCTAGGCGCCAGATTGGGTTTTTTTTGGGGGGGTGCGTTCGTGAGTTGTAAGGTCATGGAAATGGTGTGGTGGTCCGAGAGATACATGGGGTCAATGGACGCCGCGGTCAGACATGATAAATCTGTTTGTGAAAGGAAAAGATAGTCCAGTCTCGAGTGACGATTGTGGGGTGTTGAATAGAAGGTGTAATCTTTCGTGTCTGGATAAAGCGTGCGCCATGCGTCGTGTAATGATAATTCCTGTAACTTTGTTTTAATTGCCCTTAATGCTTTATATGGCATGGTGGAGGTGCCTGTTGAGGTATCCAGTAGAGGATTAAGGGAAACATTAAAATCCCCTCCTAGAATAAGAAGGCCTTCCTGGAATGAGGAGAGTTTTTGCAATGCGGCTCTAAAGAACGCTACTTGTCGGGCATTGGGGGCATATATATTGGCAAGGGTCACTCGCTTTCCATATAGAATGCCTTTTACAAAGATGAACTGTGCTTCTCCGTCGACGTAGGTATCCGTAATTTGAAATTGGCATTGTTTGGCAATGAGGATCGACACCCCTTTGGTTTTTGCTTCATGATTAGTTGCATGGAGAGCTATTGGGAAGCGTTGGTTGGAGAGTTTTGGAATGGAGTTTGTTTTGAAGTGCGTCTCTTGGAGGAAAACTATATCGGCCTTGTTCCTGTGTAGGGAGAGGAGAACTTGAGAGCGTTTTTCTGGGAGATTAAGTCCCCGTGCATTGAGGGAAATAATTTTAGTGTTAGATTTGTTAGGTTTGTTAGTTGGTCGTGACATTGTGTGGAGGAGGGTCCGATCTTAATGTAGCAGAGAGAGGAAAAGGAACAGGTATAGACACTTGTTGTGGATGAGAATAAGGATTGCGAGGGACGACGAGTGGGGTTAGGAGGCAGACGCGAGGGCTTTGTCTGTGGAAGAGGTGTTGGTGATTTGGTAAAAATAAAAAGGGGGGGGGGAGTGTGGGGAGAGGGCTGTGGATGAGGTCTATGATATGTTTCGCTGGAGGTGAATCCGTAACAATGAGAGGGAAGGGCTTCTGTCTATAGGTGGTCGATATCGGAGATTAGCAAGAATTTTTAGGTCTGATATCGCGGCTGTAAGGGCTGCCGTAAGGGTGTTCTTGATGTCCGTTGCTACTGAGTGGAGATCATGGAGGCTTGGAGGCGGTTGTGGCGAGAGGACTATCCCGGCAGTTTCCGAGGGGATCTGCGAGTCTGGATTAGATAGCAGGCTTGACGTGTGGAGTGGGCCGCGGGAGGTCGCCATGTTGCTCGCCTGAGTGCGGAACATTTCCGGGATGTTCTGACTCACCCGTCCAGTTAAATCACAGGGAGACCTGGAGCGGGAGGCAGAGGAACTCCGGGAAGAGGTCCCCATAGTGTTTGGGGGTAGTAGTGGGTTAGAAACCTCCTTTTCAGGCAGATGAATCTCTCTGTCGGCGGGAGCAAACAAGTTAAGCTGCCATTCTCCGTCAAGGTCAGGCCATGCCCCCCATTTTTTTTTATATTGTGAAATATAATGTTACGCCAAGTAAATTGATACCCAACATGTCACCCTTGAAAATTGCGCACGCTCGTGGAATGGCGTCAAACTTTTACCCTCAAAAATCTCCATAGGCGATGTTAAAAAATTCTACAGGTTGCATATTTTGCGGTACAGTGGAGGTCTAGGGCTAGAATTATTGCTCTCGCTCTACCGGTCGCTGCGATACCTCACATGTGTGGTTTGACCACCGTTTTCATATGCGGGCGCTACTCGCGTATGCATTTGCTTCTGCGCGCGAGCTCGTCGGGACGGGGGGGTTTAAAAAATAGTTTTTTTATTTTTATTATTTATTTTACAATATTTTATTTATTTTTACACGGTTTAAAAAAAAAAAAAAAAAAAAGGTGTCACTTTTATTCCTATTACAAGGAATGTAAACATCCCTTGTAATAGAAAAAAGCATGGCAGGACCTATTAAATATGAGATCTGGGGTCAAAAAGACCTCAGATCTCATATTTACACTAAAATGCAATAAAAAAAAAAAAAAAAAGTCATTTAGAAAAATAACATTTGAAAAAATGTGCCTTTAAGAGGCGTGGGCGGAAGTGGCGTTTTGACGTCGCTTCCGCCCAGCAGTGTCATGGAGACGAGTGGGCGCCATCTTAGCCTCACTCGTCTCCAGACACACCACAGGGAAGGACGCGATAGCCTCCGCCGCTACCGACGGCTCCGGTAAGCGGTGGAGGGCACCGGATCGCGGCGGGAGGGGGTGGCCCCTCTCCCGCCACCGATAAAAGTGATCTTGCGGCGAATCCGCCGCAGGGACCACTTTTATCTGAAAGCCGACCGCCGCACGAAAACGGGAATACCGGGGTTATGGCAGCTAGCAGCTGCCATAACAACGATATCCCTGTTCAGAGTTTGGACGTACATAGGCGTGCGGCGGTCCTTAAGTGGTTAAATAGGCAGGACTGAAGAGCAGGATTATCAACAGGTGAGTCACTGTGGAGTGATAGGTGCTGGCAATTAGCCAACATCCGGCCAGCTCAGGGAAGGAAGGGCTGGGCCCAGCCCTGACAGTACCCCCTCCTCAACAGCCCCTCCCCCTCGGAGGACCACCAGGCTTGAGGGGAAACCGTCTAGGGAAAACACGGAGGAGGACAGGGGCATGTACGTCCGAGGATGGGATCCAAGAGCGTTCCTCCGGACTGTACCATTTCCAATGCACCAGGTACTATAAAGGGTGAGGACGTGGCACCAAGGTGGTAAAGCGGTCGCAGACCAAAGGTTTTAATATGGAGACATGAAATGCATTTGAGATACACATATTAGAAGGAAGGTCTAATGCGTAAGCCACTAGGTTAATCCTGCGAAGAATACAGAAAGGCCCAATAAACCGAGGTGTGAACTTCAGAGAGGGAACACGAAGTCGGAGGTTGCGAGATGACAGCCAGACCCTGCCCCTCAACCTGGCAGGAAGGCGCAGGCAGGCATCTGCGGTCAGCATGGAGTCTGTACCTATCAGTAGCATGTCACAAAGCCTCCTGGACTTGTGCCCAAGTGGAACGAAGTCCACGGAGATGCTCCTCTAACACAGGAATACTCTGCGGAACAAAAAAGTCAGGCAACATGGAAGGTTGGAAACCATAGTTCGCCATAAACGGGGACAATCGGGAAGCAGAATTCAAGGCACTATTGTGAGCAAACTCTGCCCATGGTAAGAGGTCTGACCAGTTGTTATGGTCAGAAATATAGCAACGTAGGAATTGCTCCAAGGTTGGAGCAATTAGCTGATTGGCTCATTCTGCGGCCCCATTAGACTGCAGGTGATACAGAGGAGAAATTAAGCTGAATTCCCAACTGTGCACAAAAGGCTCGCCAGAACCGGGACACAAACTGACTACCCCTGTCCGAGACAATCACCTTGGGTAGCCCATGTAAACAAAAGATCTCTCGAGCAAAAAATGTAAGCCAGATTCTTAGAAGTGGGCCACTTCTTAAGTGGAATACAATGAGACATTTTCGAGAACCGGTCAACCACCATAAGGATAACTGTGTTGCCCTGGGAGTTGGGTAACTCCACAATGAAATCCATAGACAGGTGGGTCCAGGGCCTCTCGCCATTGGGTATGGGTTGTAGGAGACCCACTGGAAGGTGTCATGGAGTTTTACTCTGAGCACACAAGGAATAGGCAACTATGAAGGCGGTTACATCAGCACATAAATTAGGTTGCTAGAATTGTTGGGAAATGGCCCAAAAGAGTTGATTCTTCCCAGGGTGGTCAACAGCCTTGGAAGAATGGTAAGTCTTTAGCACGGTAGTACGGAGACTCTCTGGGACAAAACAGCGGTCACAAGGTTTCTAAGGGAGGAGCATGGACCTGAGCAGCAAGAATTTGGAGAAGTGAGACTGGTGCGAACCGTAGCCAGAATACGATCAGGAGGAATCACTGGGACTGACTCCATCTTGGAAGTCGTGGAAAATTGTCGTGTACCGGGTAAGAATGAGACAGTGTAATTGAAACTGAAAAGAAAAGGGGGTTCCCCTAGGTGGACTTTTTAGGCACTCAATTGCATCATATATAAAAAAAAAGAGGAGTATGACAGAGTATAGAAAATATCATAGTAGTAAAGAATTGTTATTCGTGAAAAAACATTAAAAAATTGTAGCGAAACACTGATATCTCTGAACATTGCGTTTATATCACCATGCATAAAATATATTTGAAAGAAACCTCCTCAGACCCAATGCGTTTCGTTAAATAGTCTAATCCTTCTTCAGGGGTGCAGAAGTAAGAGGGGTTCATCTATGGTGTAATTTAAAGGTACATGATCAGTACATCACTAAAACATGTAGAATTACAAAAAAATCACATACTTATAGTATTGTAATTTAACACCTACACGCAGTTGGATGGTGATATGCAAAAGGGCCCACTGGTCGACCGCCACATATGAAGGACAGGAGAGGCAGAAAAGCCCCATGAGTGTGTTTTTTGTAACCTAAGTAGCATGTAATTGAAACTAGACAAGAAAAGAACCCATCGCTCCCTTCTGGGAGAGAGGCGTTTAGACTCAGACAAGAATGTGAGATTCTTATGGTCAGTAAGAATGAGAACCGCACAGCGGTACTTTCGAGGAGATGTCTCCATTCTTTCTTTCAGGGCTAAAATGAACGCTAACAGCTCTCTGTCACCAATCTCGTAATTGCACTCTGCAGGTGACAATTTCTTGGAAAAGTAGCCACAAGGATGCATAGCGCTCTGAGGTAGGACGTTGAGACAGAAGGGCACCAACTGCAGTCTCAGAAGCATCAACCTCATGGATAAAAGGTAACGTAGAATCAGGATGTTCCAACACAGGAGCAAAAACAAAGGCAACCTTGAGACTCTCAAAGGCCTTAATGGTCTCCGGAGACCAACTCTGTGGGTTACCGTTCTTTCTGGTCATAGCAGTCAGGGGCTTTACCAGAGATGAGAAGTTAGGAATAAACATCCGATAATAGTCGGCAAAGCCAAGAAAACGCTGAGAGCACGTAAACCCACGGGTCGGAGCCTCTGTAGGACTGCTGAAAGTTTCTCTGGGTCCATCGACAAACCAGCAGTGGAAATGACATAACCCAGGAATTTAACCTGTTTACGATGGAATTCGCACTTCACCAATATACAGTGGAGATTGTTCTCTCTTAGTTTCTGAAGCACACGACAGACATCTGTGTAGTGGCTCTCCAGGAACTTGGAAAATATGAGGATATCGTCGAGATAAACCACCACACATAACTGCAACAAATCTCAGGGGATATCGTTAATAAATTCCTGGAAGACTGGAGGGGCGTTACAAAGGCCAAAAGGCATTACGGGGTACTCATAATGGCCTGTTCTGGTATTAAATGCAGTTTTCCACTCGTCGCCTTCCTTAATCCTCATGAGATTGTATGCCCCTCCCAAATCAAGCTTCATGAAAACTGTTGCTCCCTTGAGGCGGTCCAATAACTCCGTAGTCAATGGAATCGGATAGGCATTCTTAATCGCGAGACGATTGAAACCCCTATAGTCAATACAAGGTCTCAGTTCCCCACTCCTCTTCTTCTCAAAGAAGAAACCAGCACCAGCAGGAGATGAGGATTTGCGGATGAAACCTCGAGAAAGTGCGTCTGCAACATACTCTTCCATGGCCTTATCCTCCAAGACCGACAAAGGGTAAACCCGGCCACGAGGGGGTATGGCGCCAGGTTGAAGGTCAATTGCGCAATCATACAACTGGCGTGGAAGCAAACTACTGGCTTGACCTTTGTCCGACATCACTAAAATCGCAGTACTCTTCTGGCAGGGAGGAGAGTGAAGAGGTGCACAGGACCTTGGCTAACTTCCTACCCTAAGCATAGTTAGGGTAGGTTACTGCATTGTGGCGACCAGGAGAGAACCTCAGCACGGAGCCAATCAAAAGAGGGGTTGTGCCTCTGTAACCAAGGATAACGAATAACCAGAGGAAGCTTAGGTGAGGAAATAACTTGGAATTGGATTATCTCATGGTGAAGAGCCCCTACAGCCATGGACAACGGAACCATCTCATGAGTCACATGGGCAGGCTGTAGAGGTCTCCCGTCAAGAGCCTCAATGGCAAGTGGAGTGTCACGCAGCTGCAGCGGATTCGAGTGCTTTGATACAAAGGCAGCATCAATGATCAGGCCTGCAGCCCCAGAGTTGATTAGAGCCTGTATCTCGATGGACGACTCAGCCCAAGAAAGGGTAACCAAAACCAGAGGCTTATCCTTCTGGATAACTGGGGACGAAACAACGCCACCTAAAGTCCTCAAGGTTCAGGCATTCCCTGGACGGGTAGGACAAGACTTCAAAAAGTGACCTGCCTGGCCACAATAGAGGCACAATCTCTTCCTCCTCCTAAAGGTTCTCTCATCCGCAGAGAGACGCGTGAAACCCAAGTGCATGGGTTCACCTTCACTGACCGACACGTTACCAGGAGGCATGGGAGGTGAGGGAGGCAAGGGTGGGACTGCAAAACTCGGAGACAAATGTACAGGAGGCTTCCACAAGCGCTCCTTTTAAAAGAGAGTCTTTCTCTGAGTCTGGAGTCAATGAGGGTGGCAAACATGATCAATTTCTCCAGCTCAGTGGGTATATCTCAGGCTGCTATCTCATCCTTGATGGTATCTGAGAGACCATGAGAAAAAGCAGGCACGAGGGCCTCATTGTTCCAAGCACCCTCTGCTGCCAGAGTATGGAATTCAATGGCGTAATCCGCAACAGTTCTCGTACTCTGTTTGATGGACATGAGGCACTTGGCAGCAGAAGCGGAGCGTACCTGTAATTAGTGTGATGCACACTCTATCAGTATAGAGATCAAAATGCATACAAGACTATAATGTAAAAATTCCTTAAATAATCAATGAATGTGTACTGAATAACTTAAAAGGTGATAATTGTAACTAATTGGATAAAAAGTATTAAAAAAATTATTAAATACACAACTTAATCCAAAGTGCTCCTATGCAAAGTGGTGTTGAAATTGCTTCTACAATACACAATTTAATCCAAAGTGCTCCTATGCGAGGTAGTGTACAAAATATATAGATTAATATGTGAATTAATCATAAAAAAAGTGCTCATGTGCATATGTGATCAACAATTGTGTCAATGGCGATCCTGCCAGAAAAAGTCCATAAGTCTCAAACTGAGAAAATTTGTTCACAAATCACAGTGCTCATACGTATACAAGTGGTATCCAAATGATCACGGTGTAGAAAATCCATATACATCAAGCAATTCAAAAGGTGGTTCAATCATGCTATGGTGTCATCACTCAGGTGCTCCCCTTAGGTTATGAACGCTTACCTTAGAGCGTCCGACTCAGCAGTTAACCACTTTCCGACCGCCTCACGCAGATATACTGCGGCAGAATGGCACGGGCAGGCAGAGTAACGCATGGGTACGTTAGTTCCCTCCCGGGGGTAGCGGGCGCTTCGCGCTTCCCCCCTCGGTGCCCGAAGTGGTTGGCATCGTTCCAGGAGCGATCCGTGCAGAGGGGGAGGCCACTGATTTATGGCCACCCCCTTGCGATCACTCCTGGCAAATGAGAAGCTTCCTCTGCTTCTGTAATGCAAACAGAAGCAGAGGAAGTGATGTCATCGCTCCTCGTGAAGCCTTTTCGTTCCGGCTTCCGAGGAGATAAGACATCTACTGTGAGTCTGCACCAACGCTACACTGACACTAGCACACATAGGCACATAACATGCCCCCCCCCCCCCTGCACCCCCTGTCACCCCCTGTCACAGTGACACCAGTAGCAGTTTGTTTTTGTTTTTTTTACTGATTACTGCATTGGTGTCATTTATGACTGTTATAAGTGGTAGGGCAGTTAGTGGTAGGCCCCTTTAGGTCTAGGGTACCCCCCTAACCCCCCCAATAAAGGTTTAACCCCTTGATCACCCCCCCAGTTAAACCCTGTCGCCAGTCTTACTAAGCAATATTTTTTCTGATTGCCGCATTAGTGTCACAGGTGACGCTAGGTAGCCAGGTAAGTATTTAGGTTCACTGTCAGCTTTTTATAGCGTCAGGTACCCCCATATACTACCTAATAAAGGTTTTATCCCCCTGATTGCCCCCTAGTTAACCCTTTCACTAGTGATCACCGTATAACTGTTACAGGTGACGCTGGTTAGTTAGTTTGTTTTTATAGTGTCAGGGGACCCGCCGTACCGCTAACACCCACACACGCAGCATAGACCTCCCTTAGTGGTATAGTATCTGAACGGATCGATATCTGATCTGATCAGATCTATACTAGTGTCCCCAGCAGTTTAGGGTTCCCAAAAACGCAGTGTTAGCGGGATCAGCCCAGATACCTGCTAGCACCTACATTTTGCCCCTCCGCCCAGCACAGCCCACCCAAGTGCAGTATCGATCGATCACAGTCACTTACATAACACAACACACATCACTGCAGTGTTCGCACAGTCAGGCCTGATCCCTGCAATCACTAACAGTTTTTTTGGTAGCATTTGAATCAGTCGCTAACAGTCAGGAGCTTTTTTACCTGTGAGTCTCACTAGTGTACCACTAAATTTAGAGCCCAAAATGGCAAATCAAAGGTACACTAGTGAAGAGGCCTACATGTTTCTGAGCATGACAGATACTGAAGAAGAAGTCACTCATCTGTCAGATTCAGGCTCAGAATACGATCCTGTAGACGACAGCGGCTCCATGACAGATAGCTCTGACGACGGAGCTGTGGTCCCTGCCAAGGTGAGGCGTACCAGACCCCGATCTTCTGCTGTTAAGGTGCAAGAACCGCGGGGCTCTCGTATGGAGCAGATAAGTACTAATGCCGCTCATCCTTCTAGTGAACTGGCAAGCACCAGCAGCCTAGTACACCCTGGTCGTAGTCAAACCAGTACTGCAGTAACACGTGGTGACGTGGCGAGTCCCATAATTGCAGTTCAAGCTGGTGAGGTGGCAGGCACAAGTAGTGTCCCGCTGCCACCAAGAAGACAAAGACAGGGCCGTTGAGCCCATAGTGCCCTTCCTGCTGCATTCACCAATCCTAATTGGGAACCCACCACTTCTGCAGCACCCATACTTCCCCCATTCACTGGCCAACCCGGCATTCAGGTGGAGACAGTCGATTTTACGTCACTTGATTTTTATTTGCTGTTTTTCACCTATAGATCTCTATAGCTCTATTGTGGACCAAAGTAATTAGTATGCTGGTCAATTCATCGCCGCTAATCCCCAGTCCTCCCTTGCCAGAGATTGGAAACCAATTACGGTTTCCGAATTTAAGATCTTTCTGGGTCTATCCCTCGACATGGGCATAGTTAAAATGAGTACGTTGCGGTCATATTGGTCCACTGACCCAATTTACCATATGCCCGTGTTCTCTGCCTCCATGACCAGGGCACAATACAAGCAGATCTTGCGGTTCATGCATTTCAACAACAATGAACTCTGTCGTCCTCATCGAGACCCTGGATACGATCGGCTCTACAAAATTCGGCCCCTTGTAAACCACTTCAACCAAAGTTTTCCATACTTGTTTACTCCCCATCAAGTTGTCTGCGTTGATGAGTCCCTGATTAAGTTTTATGGCCGCTTGTCTTTCAAACAGTATCTTCCCAGCACCGTGCCAGATACGGGGCAAGATGTATAAGCTCTGTGACAGGGCCACAGGCTATACATGTAGTTTTATGGTTTATGAGGGAAAAGATAGCCACGTAGAGCCGGAGAACTGCCCAGATTACATAGGGAGCGCTGGCAAGATTGTGTGGGACTTGGTGTCACCCTTATTCGGAAAGGGGTACCATTTGTATGTGGACAATTATTACACGAGCGTGCCACTTTTTAGTCACTTGTTTGATCATCAGATTGGAGCATGTGGCACCGTGCAATCTAATCGTCGGGGCTTTCCCCAGCGGCTTGTAGATTCCTGTCTTAGGCTGGGGGAGAAAGCCTGCTTCAAGTGTAATAATTTGCTCGCTGTGAAGTGGAGAGATAATAAGAATGTTTTCGTTCTTACCTCCCTTCATGCAGACACGACCGTCCAAATTCCTACGGCGACTGGTGTTGTGGAGAAACCTCTCTGTGTCCACGAATATAACCAAAATATGGGAGGGGTGGACCTCAACGACCAGTTGTTGGCGCCATACCAAGTTGCCCGTAAGGCAGATGCTGGTACAAGAAAGTGTCTGTTTATTTATTTCTATTGGCTTTACTGAACGCTCATGTACTATACAGAGCTTCAGGACAGACTGGATCCTTCTTTAAATTCCAGGAAGAGTTCGTCAGAGCCCTTCTGTTTCCAGACTTGCGCCACCTCACCTTCCCAATCCAACTGCAGTAAGCTGGCTGCATGAGAGGCATTGTCCTCCCGAGTACTCCTACCCAACGAGCCCTCCAAAGAAGATGTGTCTGCAGCAAGCACGGATATAGGTGTGACACCCGCTATTATTGTCCCTCCTGTCCTGACAATCCTGGTCTTTGCATTGGTAAATGTTTTGAACGCTACCATACACTAGTTGAGTATTAGCATGCCATCATATTTTGAGGGACCCAAACCTGGAACCGTTACAGTTACAAAAAAAAAAAGTGTAAAAAAAAAATAGTTGTCCTTTTATTGTTCTCTCTTTATTCTCTCTCTATTGTTCTGCTCTTTTTTAATGTATTCTATTCTGCAATGTTTTATTGTTATGTTTTATCATGTTTGCTTTTCAGGTATATCATTTTTTTATACTTTACTGTTTACTGTGTTTTATTGTTAACCATTTTTCTGTTTTCAGGTACGCCATTCAGCTGCAGCGCGGATTTATTTATCTTGATAGCAACAGCGTTTGCTCCCACGACACATAATGCCGTGACTCCAGTGCTGTCGGAGGTGATTTCACCACCACAGTTAAAAAAAAGAGCATATATGCCAAAGCATGGGGGCAGCAGGGGTGGAGGAGCGATTTGCTCCTAACTTTTGGGGTGGATGCCCCCATGCTTCGGCATATATATATATTTTAGACAAAGATTGCGTTTAAAAAATGTTTTATTTTTTTACTATGTTTTTTTTTTGTATTTGCTTTGCAGGTATGTATGTCTTACTGTTATACTGTAATGTTACTTTGTTTTATTGTTAACCATCATTTGCTTAGCAGGTACGCCATTCAGTTGCAGCGCGGATTTATTTATCTTGACAGCAACAGCGTTTGCTCACACATTACATAAAGCCGTGACTCCAGTGCTGTCGGAGGTGATTTCACCACCACAGTTAAAAACAAAATAGTGCATGTATGCCCATCGTTAGAAGTGGGTGGATGAAGGGAGGTATTCTAATGGTGGGCATACCCACCGATCAATCTCTTTCTTTCGTTCAGCCTACAGGCTGCATGAAAAAAAAATTACAATATATGCCCAACAAGGACCAGCAACGTACTGGCATGTTGCTGGACTTTGATTGGTTATCCAGAATGATGCCTGCGGGTTTAGGTATCATCTTGGTATCATTCTTTTCAGCCAGCAGTCGGCTTTCATGTAAAAGCATTCCTAGCAGCTAACTAGCCTCTAGACTGCTTTTACAAGCAGTGGGAGGGAATGCCCCCCCCCCCCACCGTCTTCCATGGTTTTCTCTGGCTCTCCTGTTCCAACAAGGAACCTGAGAATGCAGCTGGTGGTTCTGCCAGCTGACCATAGAGCTGATCAAAGATCAGAATGGCTCCAATCATCTCTATGGCCTAAGAAACCGGAAGCTACGAGCATTTAATGACTTAGATTTCGCCGGATATAAACGGCGCCGTTTGGAAATTAGGAAAGCATTTTTATCACACCAATCTTGGTGTGGTCAGATGCTTTGAGGGCAGAGGAGAGATCTAGGGTCTAATAGACCCCAATTTTTTCATAAAAGAGTACCTATCACTACCTATTGCTATAATAGGGGATAACAATAAAAATGATTTAAAAAAAAATGAAAGGAACAGTTTAAAAATAAGATAAAAATGCAAAAAAAAAAAAAAAAAAAAGCACCCCTGTCCCCCCCTGCTCTCGCGCAAAGGCGAACGCAAGCGTCGGTCTGGCGTCAAATGTAAACCGCAATTGCACCATGCATGTGAGGTATCACCGCGAAGGTCAGATCGAGGGCAGTAATTTTATCAGTAGACCTCGTCTGTAAATCTAAAGTGGTAACCTGTAAAGGCTTTTAAAAATGTATGTAGTTTGTCACCACTGCACGTTTGTGCGCATTTTTAAAGCATGTCGTGTTTGGTATCCATGTACTCGGCATAAGATCATCTTTTTGTTATTTCATCAAACATTTGGGCAATATAGTGTGTTTTAGTGCATTAAAATTTAAAAAAGTGTGTTTTTTCCCAAAAAAATGCGTTCGAAAAATCGCTGCGCAAATACTGTGTGAAATAAAAAAATGAAACACCCACCATTTTAATCTGTAGGGCCTTTGCTTTAAAAAATATATAATGTTTAGAGGTTCAAAGTAATTTTCTTGCAAAAAAAAAGTATTTAATTTTTAAACAAAGTGTCAGAAAGGGCTTTGTCTTCAAGTGGTTAGAAAAGTGGGTGATGTGTGACATAAGCTTCTAAATATTGTGCATAAAATGCCAGGACAGTTCAAACCCCCCCCCCGCCAAATGACCCAATTTTGGAAAGTAGACACCCCAAGCTATTTACTGAGAGGCATGTCGAGTCCATGGAATATTTTATATTTTGACACAAGTTGTGGAAAAAGACAAATTTTTTTTTTTTTTTTTGCACAAAGTTGTCACTAAATAAAGTATTGCTCAAACATGCCATGGGCATATGTGGAATTACACCCCAAAATACATTCTGTTGCTTCTCCTGAGTACGGGGATACCACATATGTGAGACTTTTTTGGGAGCCTAGCCGCGTACGGGACCCCGAAAACCAAGCACCGCCTTCAGGCTTTTTAAGCGTGTACATTTTTGATTTTACTCCTCACTGCCTATCACAGTTTCGGAGGCCATGGAATGCCCAGATGGCACAAAATTTAGTTTGGGTACAGCAGCGCATGACCGCGCAATTACCAGTTAAAGCAGCGCAGTGCCAAATTGTAAAACGTCCTCTGGTCTTTAGGCAGCCAAAAGGTCCTCAATGTGACTCTCCACAGTATATGTAAATGAGAGAACTTGATAGTGCAATAAAGTTTTTAAAGCTTTATTAAACAACATAAAGTCCCCTTCAGGGGTACTCACACAGAACAGGTGCGCCAGTGCACCACTCTGACAAGCGCAAGCGGGTATATACAAGACTGGTATCGGGATGGTATGAGCCTCCTCCTCAGCAAAACACACACTGCGATAGACTCAGGAGAGAAACATGGCAGATAGGAATCCTAAAATGTGAAGGGAGATTAAGCTTGAAAGTGACAGGACTGATCTGGCAGAGGATTGTAAAGGGACCAATGAAATGATGAGCAAATTTAATTGAGGATACTCTGAGACAAATATTCCTAGAAGAGCCAAACCTTGTCACAAGGTAGAAATTTGGGACTCACAGCAATCACCATCTGCAGCTACTTTGTATTTGAAAGCTACCAAATGTAATTTCTGGAAACATCTGCTCAGATAGTACTAAAGGATCATTGAGTCTCTGCAGTCGCTGACACCACAAAAGAGATGGGAACATCAAATGGTACAGAAGGAGGACTGTGAAAAAGGGAGACTCGCCAGTGCTGACATTAGCGTGGTTAATGAGGGTAAACTCTACCCAGGATAGAAGGTCTACCCAATCATCCTGATGGGCACGAATAAAGGCATGAAGATACCATTTAAAATTCTGATTGACCATTTCAGTCGTTATGAAGATGGAAGCCAAAGTGACAGCTAGGGTAGTCCCCGAAGTGAAGTAAAGTGACACATTTTAGAAAGTAATTCTATGGAGATGCAATGCCAAGGTTCATCTGGAATAGATGGAGGTAAAAGGAGACCTGCAGGATCAGACGTGGAAGATTGAGACTGCACACAAATGGAGCAGGCTGGAACATAATCTTCAACATCCTTCCGAGGGGAGGGCCACCAGTAGTGATGCTACAGGAAAGCAAAGGTACGTTCTACACCAGGACGTCCAGAGAGTTTGGAGTCAGTCATGTAACCATTCGAGAAGCTTGGAGCAAAGGGCGAGCAGCACAGAGGTCTTTCTGGGTGGGATACAGGAATACTTGTTGTGGCCAGGATATGATTGGCAGGAATAAAGGGTTCTGGTTGAACATGGGACTCATTCAGCAATGTCAAATGATCTGGACAAGGAATTTTTCCAGCTTTGTGTACGGGCAGTAGTCCGCTGAAGAACCATACATAGGTGCCGATAATGAGTGTTCAGATTTGGAGTAAAAAAAGGTATGTCCAGATTGGAAATTACACAAGCCAAAAGGCATCACCGGGACGATGAAGAGGCAGATGGTCAGCAGCTTTTTTTTACAAAAAACATCTTGAAAGGCCTGATAATGTTGAGGGAGCATTGGAGAGGTGGTGATCTCTGTCACGGGTACAGAATAAGGTGGGAGTAGATGACATTGCGAGCCCCATGACAACACCTGACCGGAGTTCCAATCTAAATGGGGCAAATGCTTTTGCAACCCCGAAAGACCAAGAATGATGGGACTGGAAGAATTAGGAAGGATATTGCCTCACAATGTGAAATGCTGACATGCATAACTATGGCGATGGTTTGAAACCACAGGGGTCCTAAGGCCAAGGTAGAGCCATCAACTGCAGAAATCGAGATGGGCATCACCAAGAGGAAAAGAGAAATGCCCAATTCCATGGTCAGGGACTGCTCAATGAAATTCCCAGCTGCTCAAGAGTCGAAGCAAGAGCATCACCGCCAAGAAGTGATATGACACACGCCACCTTGGAGCGGTCAGTAGGGAAAAGGTGGGCCACTAGTTTGAAATTAATTGAATACTGACTGATGAAGCTCCAGCAAGCTTTCAGATCACCAGAAAAGTGAGATGGCAGGGAAAACTGGAGTTCAGAGAGACTGTCCAATGAGGAGGAACAACGAAAGCCGAAGCAGCAGGAGTAGGAACAGAAGGAGTGGTCGAAACTTGCAGCTGGTCCACATTCCTGTAAGCATTATATGATTCACTCTTGATAGGCCTGTTAGATGTTTCCCTGACCCACTGAATTTGTTCATGTAGTCTGTGGTGTCTCCGAGGAGCTCATGGCCTGTGCAAACTGTCAAGTTTCAGTGGTAGTGAGCCCTTGTAGAACACCAACTCGGAGTCCCCAAGGGCATGGAGGCTGTCAGGAAAGGTTTCACCTGCTGGTGGCACCATCAGATCGATGGGCTGCAGTACCGGTGTCCACCAGCGAGTGTCTCCTGGCAGTATGGAGCCGACATTATCTCCTGCAATCAGGTGTCACCTGAGACTGATTGCAGGAGGTGCATATATACCCGGCAGATACTGCACACATTGTTCCTTGAGCCCTGACCTGTGTTGCACCTGTGATCCTGTATCCTGTTATCCTGTTTTCCTGTGACCCTGTATCCGTTCCTGGACCCCTGCCCTGCGGCCTGACTCCTCCCACCTGTTCCCCCTGTCTCCTGTTTCCCTCTCCCTGTCCTGTCTTGTTCCTAGCCCAATCTGCTTGATCTCCCATGTATGACCCTGGCTTGTTTACAATTACATCTTACTCCTGTATATACTTTTTGGTTTAGGCAGTTATTTGTTGTGTGTCACTGGGGTTGGTTGCTGGTTAATCACTGTTTGTCATTTGGAGGTGTGTTTTTTACTTTTTGTTTATTTACTTTCCCTATAATAAATTATAATATTTTCACTTTGCACATGTTTGGTTCACTCTGTTACAGTCCACACAGTTCTGGTCGCACCAGTCCATGACATAATACCAAGGCCATCCCTGACCAGAAGTGGCTGCACAGAGGAACCATCTTGGTTCTGTTGTTTTTGCTAAGATGCATCCAGAGGAAGTTGTTTATTTTTTTTTTTATTTCAGGTACTTATATAGCCCTGTCAATTTACACAGCGCTTTACATATACATTGTACATTCCTAAGGTCCCTAACACACATTCATACATATACTTTATTCTTTGCTGGTGACAGAGGATGGTGAATACTGCCGCCAGATATTGAAAGAGTGGACCAGTGACCAGCTACTAAAATGTAACCAACTGGCTCATTCCCTAGTTGATCAGGGCTGTTTGCTGTTGCTGTTTGGGGATGTTTAGCCTCTGATCCAGGTGTGTGCAGAGCTTGCCTTGTCCAGTACTCAAAAAGGCAGTTATGATTTTTCTCCTCCCTTCAGTTTTGATCAGGTTGAGTCTCTGGTGTGGTTGTTGGAGGATGACCCAGTTTCTTTGTTTGAGCATTATTCCTCATGTTCTCAGCAGGTGTTGTTAGAGTTTATTACTGCAGTGCTGTCCCTGGTTAGACAGGCAGTATGTAAGCCGAATTTTGTTCAACCTTTACTACAGGTGTAGCCATGGTGTTAGCACTACTGACAACCAATCTGCCAAATCACCCCGACTTCATACATCCTTTCCAGAGACAATGAACAGTCTTTTGCAAGCTTTTTTTTGTTGTTTTATTGGGGGGGTACAGTTTGGATAGGGATTGGGATATAGGATGCCCATAGAATTAATCATTGCCATCATATTTACAGTTTTCAATATACTTTGATCATAGTTAGAGCCTGAAGACTGAATGTGCATACTTGGCTAAGTAGAAAAGTTCTCCTGCAGCTCCCTGCAGACTGTTATTCCCTCTGCATCTCCATGCAGACTATTGCTCCCTCTGCATCTCCATACAGACAACTGTTCCTAAGAGTTCTCCATCCGTCACCGTGTGAGGGACAGAAACATCACTTTTGACTGTGTAAAAGCAATGGTCTTAGATCTCTTCACCTCCTGCCCAAAACTTGCTTCCTCTTGCACAACTGGTTTCCTCCTGCACAACTTGAAATTACATTTGAGGTATAACACATCCTCTTCTAAAGGGTAAGAAGTACTCACTCTGAATAAGCCCCTCTACTGGCTCTGGTGACTTGCTGCTACTAGGCTTGAGGCCTGCAGAACCTCTCCCCGGAGGCCCAGTAGGTTAAAGTCTATCTTCTAGGAAATGGACTACTGCTCCCAGCCAGACCAACTTGCAAACCATGTGCCAGCCGACCACACTGATTTGACACAACTCCCCACAGTCTATTCTCTGATACAGGACTCTTCACCATCCATTGTGTGCATGATAAAGACTCTGCTAGTGACTGTGTAGAAACAGAGTTCCCTTCCAGATTCCCTGGCACCTCCAGCCAGCCACTGTGGTAACACTCACCGACCTTCCAGTCCTAAGTCCTTGATGAGGAACTTGTCCGAACCATGCGTTCCGACAGCTTCTCCTGCCCCTCTGCTCCAGGAGTTCCCTGCCACCAACCATGTGGTGACAGAGACATTGCCAATGACCATGTAGAGGCAATGTTCCCTCACAGTTCTCCCTGGGCCTCCTCCTGCAATTGCTACACCCCCCCCAGATGGGGGTGTACTCCTGCGGCTGTCTAGCACTCGATTCCTCACGTCACCCAGCCAACTACTCCTCCCCAGCAGCATGTGACCTCAACTTATATAGAAGGCCCGCCCCCTGCCAACACCAGTTAGGGATGGGTCAGGGCTCCAACATGAGTTGCCTGCCACTCCAGCCCTAGGCCCAGCTTCCTCTTCCAGAACATTCTCCCTGGAAGCAGGGGAGGTGCCTCAGAACTGAAGTATAGGTGATCACACCCACTGCTACTCTAACCACTCCCAGCCCCCAGATCAAAACAGACAGGCCTATCTTGCAGCATAGGCCTGCCTAAATTTGCCTGTGCTGAACAACTTAGTAAAATAACCTTTTACTAACACCTACCTTCTGGTAGAGGGTGCTACACAGGCATGGTTAGATCTATTACACTCAACCTCAGTCAGCTTGCAACAGCCCATTCCTGCTGCTAGAGACTTGCCTGCTCAGTGGTCTCTTTCTCCATCACCCACGGCAACCACAGTTAGAGCCCAATATACCCTGCTACCAACTAAATATCAGTAGCCTGTTTCCACTTGCTGCACCTATCCTGCCTTTAACCCATCTGCCTCCTCGCTGCTGCCTGCAACAATTACACAAAGATCCCTCTTAGTAACTACTCCCTCTTTTTTACCATATGCCAGCCCTTCTCTTCAACCAGCTGCACCCCCTACTTACAGCCCTGCAGTCACTTACAGAACTTCAGTTGCTAAACCAAAGAAGAAACTGAAGTTTTTTCCAACCCATATGTAATATTAAGCTTAATATTGTAGAAAAAGCTTTCAATAATGATGACTGATTGTGAGACGAATTTCCTTAATTATGTCTGAGTCAGCTTAAATCAAACTGTGTGTTTTATTGTTTAGTATAGTTTATTTCAAAGATGGAATAGAAAATATAGTTCATTGAATAAGCATCAAGCAATGTGGTTTTCCTTTGTCTTGGCTTTTTAAAAATGGCTGATTAACCCCATGTATGCTGAAGAAAAGTCTGTGTGCTGAAGAAGGTGTGATGAGCTTGCAGGCAGGAAGTAGAAAGAGCGTGAACAGCTTTCAGCTTTTGCCTATATGGACTCAGATTTTCTAAGTTTTGCGCCAAAAGAATAAACTCTCCTTTTCCTCTTCTTTCGCCTCCCCCCTAAAAGTGGGTGTTCTGTTCTCCAGATGTTTTATGCTGGTTATTTGTACCTGTGTTGTTAAATTTACATACAAATGTGTAATTTACTTAAGACAATCATATGTGGTGTGCAGGCTCCATCTAGTGTTCCTTTTTGGTATTGCTGCAGTTCTGCTTAATTGTTTATTGTATGTGCAAATAAGGAAGTTGTCAGCAAGCAGGGAATTCTGGGTAGAATCTTCACAGGAAGTGAAACAGCCACCATTCTGTGAGAAGACATTCAGGAAACAACACATGTATTTCTCTATCTATCGCCATCACCCCTTAGAGAACTTAAAAAGTAAGTTTTTACTATCCCATTTTGTACTGTATATCGTTGTTTATGCAATGTATACTGTATTGTATGCAATATTATACTTATTGAGGTCTATTTCTGTTATTTTGTAGTTTCACCTGGCTTGTTCTAATAAAACTGAGATCAAAGAAATATGGTATCTACAGTTATTGAGATATGAAGGTTTGGCTATCTGCTCCTTGAGACAGAACAGTGAAATTTTTAAGCTGACCTCTGAAGGGAAGATAAGCTGACTTCGGAAGTCTGTACAGCCCGGGCCTACGCAGTATCCATACAGTCGGAAGCCTTAAAGAAACAGGCCTGTGGCAGGCGAAGCAAGCAGCCACGCTACACAGAGGCACGCTCTGTCAAGCTGCATCGACACTAGAGCTGTCTCTATACAGCAAGACAGTTTCTTCCCGCAGCCATGTCTCACAGTGGGACATCTTACAAAACGCGTTCACGAGCAAGTTCATCTAAGTCATCTGTCGCAAATGCTGTTGTTCAAAAGCTGAAGCAGCAAAAGCCAGGGCCGCATTCGCAGACCAAGAGCAAGCAAGAAAAATCTGACAGAGTTCCAGACTTTCCAGTTCCAACCAAACCTTCTACTCCACAAGGTACCCAGCCTTAATACAAGCATCAAACACCAGTCTTCACTCCAAGAAGGTATGCAACAAACAGGTACGAACTGCCAACCTTATGTAAGTTTGAACCCAGTGCGCCTAAAGAAGAGACTTCTATCAGGTATGCCTTTACACCGCACAACAATACACCAGCAGCCTACCCCAATGCCAATCAGGCTACTGTAGACTTTGCTAAGTTCCTTGCCAAAAGAGAGTTAGTTACCCAAGGACTTGTCAAATTTAGTGATCGCCCTCAACTCTACAGGGTGTGGCGATCCACTTTCCAGAGTGTCATTCAAGGTCTAGATCTATCCTGCAGGGAACAGAACTCCTTGTAAAGTGGCTTGGCAATGATTCTGCTGAACATGCCAAAAGGATCAGAGACATTAATATAAGGCAAGAAAGGGGGCTTCCATCATGTCAAATATGGAGTGTGGTGGTCCCATCCCTTACGTAATAAATCACAGAACAAAGAATCCCCCTTAGATTGGGACTTTGACAGACCACCAGACCCATTCAAGTAAAAAATATATTTTATTAATCTACTTTAACCACTTCAATACTGGGCACTTTCGCCCCTTTCCTTCCCAGACCATTTTTCAGCTTTCAGCGCTCTCACAACTTCAATGACAATTGCGCGGTCATACAATGCTGTACCCAAATGACATTTTTATCATTTTGTTCCCACAAATAGAGCTTTCTTTTGGTGGTATTTATTCATGATTCCGTTTTTTATTTTTTGCGATATAAGCGAAAAAAAGAGCGGAAATTTGGAAAAAAAACAATATTTTCTTCTTTCTATTTTAATAAAAATCCAATAAAATCGAATTTTGTCATAAATTTAAGCCAAAATGTATTCTGCTACATGTTTTTGTTTAAAAAAATCCCGTTAAGTGTATAATAATTGGTTCGTGTGATCACGGACACGTGCGCAAATGATCATGTACAGATGTGCGCAGGTGATCACGGACATATGTGTGCAGATAATCATTGGGACATGTGCAGAGGCGGCTCTCTAATTAGGCAAATAAGGTGGCCGCCTAAGGCCTCACACTCCCAGGGGCCTCGGGGCCGCTTAATATGCCTAACGCGTGTGTGGGAGTTGCAGGGAATTTCCCCCGGTCGGTGTCCCCGTCTTGCGTCCGGGGCCACAACTCGTTTTCCCCACCCAGGGGCGGACTGTCACTGACCACTGCCTGAGGTCGGAGGGTCAGTGGGTTGCTACCATGTACTCCTCTCCCCCAGCTCTTCCCTCCTGCTGTGCACCGCGGATCTCTGACTCCGGTACTGGCCCGACACACATCCCGAGTGGGGCCTCATGTCTAAGATTTGCCTAAGGCCTCACAAAGCCTAGAGCCGCCTCTGACGGAAGGGTAGTGGAGCTACCCAGCTGTTTGACTCATCTATAAAGACTTCTCTGTCCATGATCTCAAGGAAGAGGCTATCTTCAACAGATGGTGCTGGTTTGTCATCATCTCGCGTTCTTTCAAACACCTTGCATCCTAGCTCATCTGTATCTTCAGATGAGGTGATAGCCTCCATGTAACTCTGAACTTTCTGCTGTTGTATTGGGTTGACTAGTGTCTCTTTAATCTGTATCCTGTTGGTACAGGGGCTAAGACATGATGTGCGGCCATTTTGCAACATGTTTGTTTTGTAGACATTCACTTTTGCTGGCTTGTGAGCTCCATCCAGACATACATCACCAATGATGACCCATCCAAGGTCAAGACGTTGTGCAAATGGTTCATTGTATGGCCCATTGTATTGCTCTCTGACCTTATGCACTCTCAGTATCTCTTCCAAGTAGAAGGATAATTGCAAGACCTGGGTCCAGTGCTGGAATCTTGTCTGATATTTGCATCAGATGAGGGTAGTGACGTGCAATTTCAAGTGTGGGTATCTCTGATCTATCATCTGGTATCATATCACATTCTATGAGAGTGGGCAGAGTCAGATGCGTTTTCCCATCTAATGACTCAATTATGTAGTTGTTTGCTCTCCTCCCTGATGTCTCCACAACTCCTGAACATGTCTTCAAAGTATATGGAGTTGGACTTCCTCTGTCACCGAAGAGGTCAAAGAACTCTGTTGTTGCCAAAGATCTGTTACTTTGTTCATCTAAGACTGCGTACATTCTGATTGCCTTCTCTCTGTACTCTCTTTTTGCTCCCCACCATGATTTTCTTGGGTTACCGGATTCTCTGTTTTCCATGGTGCTGGTCCTGGGTGTAAAGCAGACAGATGGTTGTCATTATTGCATTCTTTGCATCGAATTGTTTTCACACAGTCTTTAGCAAGATGTTGAGTTGAACCATAGCATCTGAAACAAATGCGCTTGTCCTTAAGATAAGATTTGCGCTCCTCTATTGTCTTGCTATTGTCTGCGACATTGTCTCAGTGGATGAGGCTTGTTATGTAGTGGACACTGCTTATCTGGGTCCTCAATTTGCATTCCTGAGCTTTTATCCTAGTTGGCCTCAAACTCAGTCGGTACTTCTGTCTTCCGTACAGACACTGTTGCTCTGTGTTCTTTATTGTGCACTGAAGGTTGTTTCTCTGTCTTTACAGAACTGGAGCCTCCCATGTTCAAAAAGGCAAAGCTTGGGTCATTGCATATTTTAGCTTGATTCACAATGAATTTGGCGAGGAAGGAGAAAGGTGGAAATGCCACCTGATGATCTTCCTTGTATTTTGATGCTTGCATGATCCATCTTTCTTGTAAGCTGTAAGGAAACTTCTTGATTACCAGTTTGACTCCACGTGCTGTATCCAAATATGAGAGGCCTGGCAGGTATCACCAGCCTTTGCAGCCTCCAGCTCTAAAAGTGTGTCACCAAGCTCTCTCAGCTTCTGATTATCTTCGTTATTTTTGCGTAATTTTCAATTTTCTTCAGAAGTGCATCTTCAATTACTTCAGGTGACCCATACCAGTCTTCCAATCTCTGCCATACCATTGTAAGCCCTGCTGTCGCATCATGAACATGTACTGACCTGATTCTTTTGGCTTGCTCAGTGGACTCTGGTCCAAGCCATTTAGGTAGGTCAAGCTTTTCCCTGTCTCTCAGATTTAAGTCTTGAGTGCTGCTTAGAAAAGATGACTTCCAGGCCCAATAGTTTTCTAGACGGTCATCAAACTTCAGGAGACCACAGCTCACCATTTCATGGCATATCAAGTATTTTGTCACATCTGTGGCTCCTGCTGCCAGAGGTGGACATTTTCTGGGAACAAACACAGGGCATGTCTGTGGCTGGTAAGATGGTGGGGGTGCTTTGTTAAATCCACTATAGTTTTGTGGTTGTTCTCATTTACTGCAAGTCTTTCTGATATAGGCCACATTTATATTTTCCCGAGGAGGGATTATGTCACCATTCATTTGATTTCCTGAAGGGCCAACATATTGGTCTCTGAGTATGTAACTACTTGGCTTGTTATAGTAAAATTCTGGTTTAGTCTTGTAGCATCGAGTAATATCAAAGTTGTCTGCTGCTAGCGGGACCCTTGACGATTCAAATGCATCACTGGACTGTTGTTCAGTGTCCATGGGCGCGTGCAATTGTACATACTCACAGGTGCGTTGGATTGCACTGAGTGGTGTCATCTGGGTATCTATCACAGAGTGCTCTCTGTGCTGTTCTTCGGCAGCTCTCATGAGCACCTCGGCTTCAGCTAAGGTTGCTGAAGCAGTTTTTTCTTGCTTGATAATATGTAAAAATGCTTTCACCTCTGCTTTTCTTCTAAGTGCTTCAGCTTTACTTTTAGCTTTAATCATATAATGTTCTTCATCTATGCAGCCCCGTTCTCTTATCATTTCAGCTTCATGTATTGCATAGGAAGCCAGTGCACGCGCGGCTTCTGCTTTTGCATGGGCCTTGGCAGCTGCAGCACTGGTGGACAACAGGTTAGAGCAGCTTGAATGTCTAGAGCTAGTGCGCTTGGACCTGGGAGATTCAGCACTAGCTGATGTCTGATCCGACTGACTAGAGACTCTGGAGCTTGTGCAGCGTGACCTGTTGGTTGGCATATTGTGTCTGCTTTTCTCTGCTTGTGTATGCTGAGGGATGACTGGTGTAGTAACCTTATCTGTGTGCTGCACGATGAAACAGATTACTTCTTTGTAGTGTCTGTGGCTGTAGAGGTTAGCTGATGATAAGCAGAATGACCAACTGTGTTACAAGTCTTTTTACTGTTCTGCCCTCACAATGTGTTCAAAGTACAAGGCTTGGCAGACAGCTAACAGCTTCCCAATAAAGACTCAGGAGGAAGGGCTAATAGGCGTAATCTTTACTGAGAATAAGTTTTTTGTAAAACTACAAAACACAAATTATAAAAATATGCATTAGCATTTAACATTACATCACAAATGCAAATAATAACAGGCATGGTACAATACTGCTAAGGCACTAGCTAGAAAAAAAAGTGGCCTAGCTGAATGAACTTCCTGACAGAAACATCCTACCAAACACACAGATAAAATGTAGTTGAATTAGTAGAACATATACTAATTAATTGAAAACTAATGACAGCCTACTTACAGGCTTATGCTTCCAAGGCCAGTATTAAGAAATAGTGGAGGTCTTTAACATGCTTCCTTCACTGTAGAAAGATTATCTATGTCTGCTGGGCAGGAAGTGGGCGTAATATACTACCGTTCCTGTTAATAATAGATGCCAATTTAAAGCAACAGTAAGATCAGTAAATCTATACCTTATAATGATCAGAACAGTCTGTGTAATCACTCCTCCGTCCGAGTTGCGGCCATTCTTCCCAACGTCCAGGTACAGGAACTTGTAATAAGCAGACGCTACCGCTAGCATCAATATGCTGCAAAATGCCTTATAATTATAATAAAAAGAGCCCGAGTTGGGTGGTGGGACAATGCAGACATGCTTCCTATCAATCACCCAACCACAGTTGGGAAAATATCACTGATGGTAGAATTAGGCTGCAATAGCCTGCCATTCCTGTGGGTTCGAAGGAAACTGTGGAGTCAAACAAGAAAAAAAAAAATACTACTTTTGCACATAACATTGCAAGCAGATTTGACACAAATATTCTTGGCCAACATAAGTATAACATTTATTTAAATGAGTATTTAAAGACAAAAGTATAAGGTCAACTTATCAGATTCCTCACTCCCTCTGGTGGCCCATTCTAAAAATGTTATGGTGGGGGGTAGATGTTTTGGACAGGTAACCCTCTCCACTTCCATGAGAGCTGAATGCCTAAATAATGTGTGATACTTTGGCCAGCCCCTCCTTACTTACACTATTGGCAGCCCACTGGACAGGTAAGAAGTGTCATAACCCAAAAATATGGATACACACTGTCCTAATTGAAGCACATTTTTACATTCACAAACTACCTATCAAGATAATTGAAGTTATTCAGACAGGCCCTTGCACCAGTGTTGCCAACCTCCCAAAGTGAAAATTACTGGCAGTGTTAAGGTTAAGAGCTTCAATCGAGATCAAGGTTATCTGCTGCTGTCTCTAATTGAAAAGTATGGATATGCATGCATATAGAAGTAAACACTCTGAGACACGCGCAGCAGGATTACTTGTTACACTTCTAATTTATTCGAGGACGGTGCTAATGTTTTATACACAAAAATACGTCATTGCTATGTTAGTCTAATAGGTACATCTCATTGGTTAAGATAGAAGAGAAAATGGAGAAACTTAATGTCGAGGTTTGGTTGTTGCTGGTTCTATCTCCAGTTCCGCATTCTTCTGATACGTGGGATGCAGGGTGTACCCACCATTTTGAGAAGATAAAGAAACAGAGCAAATCTGTAATACTTATATAACGAGTAAGCAGAAAAACATGTATACACATAAGAAAATAGACATTTTTAGATTATTATTATCATCTACATTACATTCCTTCACAGCCCTCCCTAAAATGGCTATTTTCTCTTTTCCGTCCCTAATACTAAAGGTCCCACTTCGCCTGGCCCATTCTCCTCAGGAAATCTTTTAGGCTGTATATAGAGTTAGGCAGCAACTTGTTCACTACCCTCCTCGATACAGCTGGAGAGGTGCAGTCAAGCGCTATCTATCCCTATAACCCTATAGGATTGTGAGATTTTGGACAGGGAGTGACTGTAGAAGAGTGAAGGGTTTGTCATCTTACATCATAAGGGGGTCTTCTTCTTCTTGGTGGAGAAATGTAGGTGTGCTATTGTTTACAGCCTTGCTCATTAACTTTTTACGAAAGGTAGAATACACCATACAATCAGGGCTAAAAGAACTAGGATTATTAATACCGTTACCCCTATCTTGGCAAGCACCTTCTGCCACCCACTCATCCAGCTAAAATATTGATCCCATGGGTCTGAGTTCTTCTTCAACTCCAGTGACAGATCTTCTAATTTCTTTATAGCTAAAGTAACTTTACCATTTGGGCCTGTATTATCAGGAATGTATGTGCAACAGGTTCCCGTTTTTCCTATGATTTTACAGACACCTCCTTTCTCAGCTAACACCATGTCTAAGGCCATCCGGTTCTGAAATGTCATGTAGGAAGTGGGGGCTAACTGGTCAGCAATTCCCTGGAGGGCATCTTTAGTGTAATTTACGAATCTCTGTTGGTTATAGTATATGTAGTTAATCCAATCTACATTCTTGTTGACAGTTATTATGGGGATCAAAGACTCAAAACCAGCTTTTACCTGGTCCCTGGCTTTGAACTCATCTGGGACCCCCCTTGAAACCCCTATGGCATCTATGTACATATGAGGGTCAAAGCTTCCGGAGAGAACTGCTCACTTCCTCCTCTGACTGTGTGCTGGGTCAGTGTATGTATCAGGGGTATCTTCGGTTAGGATATGGGGGGCATAATGACCTTTGCAAGGGCACATTCACCGGTCCAGATTCCCTCTAATCTGGTCCTGATTTTCAAATTCCCACAGATCCAATACACATCACCAAGGGACTGGACCCGGTTTAATACCTGTCTTCCGCAAAGTCATTCTGCTTATCAGGGGCTTTCCATTTTCATCTTGTCTAATGCACTCTATGGTCGCCTAGTCTGGCCCTGTGTTCCAACCCACTGGCCCCCCCTCGAACCACAACTCTGTCCCCAGTAACTGTCTGTGATACATACATATATATCCTTACTGTCAGGGATGTCACTGTACTAATGGCATTGCCATGAAGGGTCAAACGGATAAGGTACTATGTCACAGTAATCAAAGGTAAAGGTGGTCATATGTGTACCTGAAGAGTTATACCAAAACGTAATTATGTTATATTTTTTGTGATGGCCACCTCCTGGGCCCCTCCCCCCCCCTAGATCAAACGGAAAAAGGATAAGCAGCACCCGAAAACACGCCCCCCTGCAGTGGTAAGCATGTCAGGTGTTCTTCCTGGCCAACTTGACTGAGGTGGCTGTGGTCAGCAAAACTTGGAATAGACCATCATATCTTGGCTCAAGGATCTCCAGACAGTAGTTGGTGTGTTCCTGTATCTAATTCAGGATCTGGAATGGAAGAAAACACCTGGACATGCATTCAGGTTAATTCTCGTGATAATGTGGTTACATAATTAGTCAACACATCAGACTGCAACTGTAACTGTTGTGGAGAATAACAACCAAGTCTGGGAGCTGAGCCAAACAAAATTTCATAAGGGGATAGGGCATGTTTCCCCCGGGGGGGGGTGTCTGACACTGAATAGGGCAATGGGCACTGTCTGGCCAACTCATGTTAGTCTCTTGGGCCATCTTTAATATCCTGTTTTTTAGTGTTCCATTCATCCTTTCTACCTTCCCGCTACTTTGAGGGTGGTATGGGGTGTGTAGTGCCAACTGAACCCCCAGTGCTGCCCAAATCTCTTTTGTAAGGGTTGCTGTTAAGGCTGGGCCCTGATCTCTCAATATCACCTCTGGGACCCCAAATCTACATACTATCTCACTCAGTAGTTTCTTAGCTGTGGTCCTGGCAGTCATGACCACTTCCACTAGGTCGTATTCGAATCTGCCACTTTTTTTTTTTTTAATTATGTTTATTAAAATTTTTAAAACATACATACAAGACATAACATAATTTGTATACCCAATCCTCCCCCCCCCCCCCCCCAGATCTCCCTCCCCCCTCCTCCCAACTCGTGCAACAATCCTTTACATTATATGAACATGTTCTATGTCATGATATTTGGGGACAGTAACCATAGATTCTTATTAATACGACATCACACCAATCTTACAAAAAGAAAGAAGGATCTTCTATCTAGTCACGCCTAGACTTTCTAACAGTACTATAATGTCAATCGGGTCCTATCGTATACAGCCTTTATGCTACAGTCTCATTAGCATCAATCCAACACTGCCACACCTTCTCAAATTTTGTGGGGCAACCCCTGCTTAAATATGTAGCTTTATATAGTGGGAGTGCCTTGTTTATCATATCTTTCCAAAAGGGTACCATTGGTGACTCCGACCTCTTCCAATAGCATATAATGGCTTTACGGGCATAAAACAGAGAAATAGAAATCAATGTCCTCTGAGCTCTTCTTGGTGCAGTTTCTTCCAGCAAGCCCAGCAGGCATACCGACACTGTGAGTGGAAAATGTATTTTCAGTAAGGACTGGACAGTACGGGTAACCCCCGTCCATAACTCCCTAATCTCCTGACAATGCCAACAGCGCCAGCACTCACCTGCGGCAGTGCCATATATGCCAGCTAGCTTCGCCGGAGTATAATAGATCCCATGCAACAGTTTGAATTGAATAAGTCTGTCTCTAGCCGAGACTAGAGTTCCAAATGTGTGGTCCCACATATCATCCCAGTCATCTCTCCCAAAATCGGGAATTAGAGCACTCCAAGTGTCTCTACACTTATTAAGCATTTTTGGCGTTTCAACAAACAACCCTTTATATACCTCCGATAGAGGCTTTTTTAAATTTTCCTCACTCAGTAAAGACTCTATGGAGGATGGTCCAATATCCAGGGAGTCTGATCCAAATTGTGACTTGAACGTGTGACTAAGTTGCAAATAACGGAAAAAGTACCAATTGGGCAATTTATGTCTGTCCTTCAACTGATTAAATGTAAGTAGTTTTTTACCACCCACTATGTGTTTCAATTGTTTTACACCTACTCTAGCCCATATGATTGGATCAGGGATTGTGCCCAAATGCGGCAGTTTGGGGTTGAACCACAAGCGAGTGTCCGGGGACCACACATCAGTCTTAGACTTCATCAACACCTTCGCTCTGTCCCATGCACGAATCGTAACGCGCATTGAGTCAGTCGGAGATGACAGTGCCGAGGTACCTCTATGCAGCAAAAAGGATAGGCTCTCATAGGACCCCATATGGGCCGCTTCCAATACGTTGGCCGCATCCCCATCATCACGAAGCAACCATCGTCTGGCCACAATCATTTGTCCAGCTATAAAATATTTAAATAGATCCGGAAGAGCAAGCCCTCCCTGACCCCAGGGTTCCTGCAGTGTCCTAAGGCCTATTATGGGGTGTGTTGCGGACCAAATGAAAGACCCAAACATACTGTTTACACGTTTGAAAAACGCTGCCAGAACCCAGACTGGAGAGTTTCTTAAAAAGTATAAGAAGACCGGTACACCTTCATTTTAATGAGGTTAACTTTACCAATAAGCGAAAGTGGTAAATGCTTCCATGCTTCCAACTGTATTTTTGTTTTTGCCAGTACAGGAAGAAGATTTAACCACTTAAGGACCGCCTCACGCCGATTTACGTCGGCAAGGTGGCACGGACAGGCAGAATCACGTACATATACGTGATCTGCCTTCCACGGGTGGGGGGTCCGATCGGACCCCCCCGGTGCTCGAGGCGGTCCGCTTCTGACCAACGGCGATCAGAGATGAGGGGGAGACCATCCGTTCCTGGCCCCCCTCGCGATCGCCGCCGGCCAATCAAATCATTCCTATGCTGCTGTATGCTAAACAGCAGCAAAGGAAATGATGTCATCTCTCTCTCGGCTCGGTATTTTCCGTTCCGGCGCCGAGGAGAGAAGACTGCAATGTGAGTGTAAAACACACACAGTAGAACATGCCAGGCACACAAAACACCCCCCTTTACCCCCCGATCCCCCCCTAATCCCCCCCCCCCTGTCACACTGACACCAAGCAGTTTTTTTTTATTTTTTATTTTTTCTGATTACTGCATGGTGTCAGTTTGTGACAGTTATTGTGTTAGGGCAGTTAGTATTAGCCCCCTTTAGGTCTAGGGTACCCCCCTAACCCCCCCTAATAAAGTTTTAACCCCTTGATCACCCCCCCGTCGCCAGTGTCGCTAAGCGATCATTTTTCTGATCGCTGTATTTGTGTCGCTGGTGACGCTAGTTAGGGAGGTAAATATTTAGGTTCGCCGTCAGCGTTTTATAGCGACTGGGACCCCCATATACTACCTAATAAATGTTTTAACCCCTTGATTGCCCCCTAGTTAACCCTTTCACCACTGATCACCGTATAACTGTTACGGGTGACGCTGGTTAGTTCGTTTATTTTTTATAGTGTCAGGGCACCCGCCGTTTATTACCGAATAAAGGTTTAGCCCCCTGATCGCCCGGCGGTGATATGCATCGCCCCAGGCAGCGTCAGATTAGCGCCAGTACCGCTAACACTCACGCACGCAGCATACGCCTCCCTTAGTGGTATAGTATCTGAACGGATCAATATCTGATCCGATCAGATCTATACTAGCGTCCCCAGCAGTTTAGGGTTCCCAAAAACGCAGTGTTAGCAGGATCAGCCCAGATACCTGCTAGCACCTGCGTTTTGCCCCTCCGCCCAGCCCACCCAAGTGCAGTATCGATCGATCACTGTCACTTACAAAACACTAAACACATAACTGCAGCGTTCGCAGAGTCAGGCCTGATCCCTGCGATCGCTAACAGTTTTTTTGGTAGCATTTTGGTGAACTGGCAAGCACCAGCCCGAGGCAGCGTCAGGTTAGCGCCAGTACCACTAACACCCACGCACGCAGCATACGCCTCCCTTAGTGGTATAGTATCTGAACGGATC
This sequence comes from Aquarana catesbeiana, assembly GCF_042186555.1. NCBI lineage: Eukaryota > Metazoa > Chordata > Amphibia > Anura > Ranidae > Aquarana > Aquarana catesbeiana. The sequence goes on along the minus strand of NC_133325.1, from coordinate 421,689,425 downwards.
TATATCTGATCCGATCAGATCTATACTAGCGTCCCCAGCAGTTTAGGGTTCCCAAAAACGCAGTGTTAGCGGGATCAGCCCAGATACCTGCTAGCACCTGCGTTTTGCCCCTTCGCCCGGCCCAGCCCAGCCCAGCCAAGTGCAGTATCGATCGATCACTGTCACTTACAAAACACTAAACACATAACTGCAGCGTTCGCAGAGTCAGGCCTGATCCCTGCAATCGCTAACAGTTTTTTTGGTAGCGCTTTAGTGAACTGGCAAGCACCAGTGGCCTAGTACACCCCGGTCGTAGTCAAACCAGCACTGCAGTAACACTTGGTGACGTGGCGAGTCCCATAAGTGCAGTTCAAGCTGGTGAGGTGGCAAGCACAAGTAGTGTCCCGCTGCCACCAAGAAGAAGACAAACACAGGCCCGTCGTGCCCATAGTGCCCTTCCTGCTGCATTCGCCAATCCTAATTGGGAACCCACCACTTCTGCAGTGCCCGTACTTCCCTCATTCACATCCCCAACCAAATGCAGTCGGCTGCATGAGAGGCATTTTCTTTATGTCCTCCCGAGTACCCCTACCCAGCGAACCCCCCCAAAAAAGATGTCGTGTCTGCAGCAAGCACCCGCTATTATTGTCCCTCCTGTCCTGACAATCCTGGTCTTTGCATTGGTGAATGTTTTGAACGCTACCATTCACTAGTTGAGTATTAGCGTAGGGTACAGCATTGCACAGACTAGGCACACTTTCACAGGGTCTCCCAAGATGCCATCGCATTTTGAGAGACCCGAACCTGGAACCGGTTACAGTTATAAAAGTTAGTTACAAAAAAAAAGTGTAAAAAAAAAAAAATATATATATAAAATAAAAAAAAATAGTTGTTGTTTTATTGTTCTCTCTCGCTCTATTCCTATTGTTCTGCTCTTTTTTACTGTATTCTATTCTGCAATGTTTTATTGTTATTATGTTTTATCATGTTTGCTTTTCAGGTATGCAATTTTTTATACTTTACCGTTTACTGTGTTTTATTGTTAACCATTTTTTTGTCTTCAGGTACGCCATTCACGACTTTGAGTGGTTATACCAGAATGATGCCTGCAGGTTTAGGTATCATCTTGGTATCATTCTTTTCAGCCAGCGGTCAGCTTTCATGTAAAAGCAATCCTAGTGGCTAATTAGCCTCTAGACTGCTTTTACAAGCAGTGGGAGGGAATGCCCCCCACCATCTTCCGTGTTTTTCTCTGGCTCTCCTGTCTCAACAGGGAACCTGGGAATGCAGCCGGTGATTCAGCCAGCTGACCATAGAGCTGATCAGAGACCAGAGTGGCTCCAAACATCTCTATGGCCTAAGAAACCGGAAGCTACGAGCATTTCATGACTTAGATTTCGCCGGATGTAAACAGCGCCATTGGGAATTGGGAAAGCATTTTATCACACCGATCTTGGTGTGGTCAGATGCTTTGAGGACAGAGGAGAGACCCCAATTTTTTCAAAAAAGAGTACCTGTCACTACCTATTGCTATCATAGGGGATATTTACATTCCCTGAGATAACAATAAAAATGATTAAAAAAAAATTAAAAAAAAAAAAAAAAAAAATGAAAGGAACAGTTTAAAAATAAGATAAAAAAGCAAAAAAATAATAAAGAAAAAAAAAGAAAAAAAAAAAAAAAAAAAAAGCACCCCGTCCCCCCCTGCTCTCGCGCAAAGGCGAACGCAAGCGTCAGTCTGGCGTCAAATGTAAACAGCAATTGCACCATGCATGTGAGGTGTCACCGCGAATGTCAGATCGAGGGCAGTAATTTTAGCAGTAGATCTCCTCTGTAAATCTAAAGTGGTAACCTGTAAAGGCTTTTAAAAATGTATTTAGTTTGTCGCCACTGCACGTTTGTGCGCAATTTTAAAGCATGTCATGTTTGGTATCCATGTACTCGGCCTAAGATCATCTTTTTTATTTCATCAAACATTTGGGCAATATAGTGTGTTTTAAAATTTAAAAAAGTGTGTTTTTTCCCCAAAAAATGCGTTGCGTGAAAAATCGCTGCGCAAATACTGTGTGGAAAAAAAAAAAGAAACACCCACCATTTTAATCGGTAGGGCATTTGCTTTAAAAAATATATATAATGTTTGGGGGTTCAAAGTAATTTTCTTGCAAAAAAAAAAAAAATGTTTTCATGTAAACAAAAAGTGTCAGAAAGGGCTTTGTCTTCAAGTGGTTAGAAGAGTGGGTGATGTGTGACATAAGCTTCTAAATGTTGTGCATAAAATGCCAGGACAGTTCAAAACCCCCCCAAATGACCCCATTTTGGAAAGTAGACACCCCAAGCTATGTGCTGAGAGTCATGTCGAGTCCATGGAATATTTTATATTGTGACACAAGTTGTGGGAAAGAGACAAATTTTTTTTTTTTTTTTTTTGCACAAAGTTGTCACTAAATGATATATTGCTCAAACATGCCATGTGAATATGTGAAATTACACCCCAAAATACATTCTGTTGCTACTCCTGAGTACGGGAATACCACATGTGTGAGACTTTTTGGGAGCCTAGCCGCGTACGGGACCCCGAAAACCAAGCACCACCTTCAGGCTTTCTAAGGGCGTAAATTTTTGATTTCACTCTTCACTGCCTATCACAGTTTCGGAGGCCATGGAATGCCCAGGTGGCACAACCCCCCCCCCCAAATGACCCCATTTTGGAAAGTAGACAACCCAAGCTATTTGCTGAGAGGTATAGTGAGTATTTTGCAGACCTCACTTTTTGTCACAAAGTTTTGAAAATTGAAAAAAGAAAAAAAAATGTTTTCTTGTCTTTCTTCATTTTCAAAAACAAATGAGAGCTGCAAAATACTCACCATGCCTCTCAGCAAATAGCTTGGGGTGTCTACTTTCCAAAATGGGGTCATTTGGGGGGGGGGTTTGTGCCACCTGGGCATTCCATGGCCTCCGAAACTGTGATAGGCAGTGAAGAGTGAAATAAAAAATTTACACCCTTAGAAATCCTGTAGGCGGTGATTGGTTTTCGGGGCCCCGTACCTGGCTAGGCTCCCAAAAAGTCCCACACATGTGGTATCACCATACTCAGGAGAAGCAGCTAAATGTATTTTGGGGTGCAATTCCACATATGCCCATGGCCTGTGTGAGCAATATATCATTTAGTGACAACTTTGTGCAAAAAAAAAAACAAATTGTCACTTTCCCGCAACTTGTGTCAAAATATAAAATATTCCATGGACTCAACATGCCTCTCAGCAAATAGCTTGGGATGTCTACTTTCCAAAATGGGGTAATTTGGGGGGGTTTTGTGCCATCTGGGTATTTTATGGCCTTCAAAACTGTGATAGGTAGTGAGGAGTGAAATCAAAAATTTACGCCCTTAGAAATCCTGAAGGCGGTGATTGGTTTTCGGGGCCCCGTACGCGGCTAGGCTCCCAAAAAGTCCCACACATGTGGTATCCCCGTACTCAGGAGAAGCAGCTGAATGTATTTTGGGGTGCAATTCCACATAGGACCATGGCCTGTGTGAGCAATATATCATTTAGTGACAACTTTTTGTAAATTTTTTTTTTTTTTCATTATTCAATCACTTGGGACAAAAAAAATAAATATTCAATGGGTTCAACATGCCTCTCAGCAATTTCCTTGGGGTGTCTACTTTCCAAAATGGGGTCATTTGGGGGGGGTTGTACTGCCCTGCCATTTTAGCTTATTGACATTTTTTTTACCAAAGACATGTGGCCGAATACATTTTGGCCTAAATGTATGACTAAAATTGAGTAGAAAATATCATTTTTTTTCAAAATTTTCGGTATTTTTCCATTTATAGCGCAAAAAATAAAAACGGCAGAGGTGATCAAATACCATCAAAAGAAAGCTCTATTTGTGGGAAAAAAAGGACGCAAATTTCGTTTGGGTACAGCATTGCATGACCGCGCAATTAGCAGTTAAAGCGACGCAGTGCCAAATTGGAAAAAGTCCTCTGGTCCTTAGGCAGCATAATGGTCCGGGGCTAAAGTGGTTAATGACATATAGTCACTCACTTTGGGTGTTATATGAAGACCAAGGTATTTAAACTGTGATACCCAGGCAATGGGGACCTGTTGTGTCGCCACCGCCTGAGCACCTGGATCAATGGCCATCGCACTGGACTTTTTCCCAGTTTACACACAGCCCTGAGAACCTTGAGAATTCTTCCAGTATCTTAAAAACCGCCTCTAAAGACGGGCCTGGGTCTTGTAGGAAGAGAAGCATATCGTCTGCGTACAAAGCAGTACACTCGCGAATGCCTCCCACCTCTAATGTCTTTACGTCCGGAGACTTGCGGAGTGCTATAGCTAGTGGCTCTATCGCAGTAGCAAACAGGGAAGGCGACAGGGGGCAACCCTGTCGCGTTCCCCTGCCCACCGTAAATTGTTGCAAAACAGACACTCCAAATTTGATAGCTGCCTTTGGTTTACTATAGAGCAAAGATATCCATGTCCTAAATGTGTCTCCAAACCCCATGTGACGTAGCACTGCCGACATGTAATTCCAATCCACAGAATCAAACGCTTTAGCCATATCAAGGGATAACACCGCCCTTGTTCCCTTAACATGTTCAATTTGAAGGTGTGTGAAGAGCCTGCGCAGGTTTGTGTCTGTGGATTTCTGTGGAATAAAGCCTGTTTGGTCTATGAAAAACTAGGTTAGTAATAACTTTTGACAGTCTAGTGGCCATAATCTTTGTCAAGATCTTAAGATCCTGATTCAACAATGCTATGGGTCTATATGAGGAGCATTCAAATGGGTCTTTACCCGGTTTTGGTAATAGAATAACCTGAGCCTCCAACAGTGTATCCGGTAGAATCTTATTTTTAAGACAGAAGAGGAAAAGGGTTTTGAGTCGTGGGACTAAGGCCTCAAGATGTGCCCTATACCATTCTATACATAACCCGTCAGGCCCTGGGGATTTATGCGGAGGGAATGATCTGATGGCTGTTTCAATCTCTTTTTCAGTTATCTAAGCCTCCAGATCAGTCCTATCAGCCTCCGAGATCGTAGGGATATCTAAAGAAGATAATAACGTCTCTAATTCTTGTACATTGTAAGGAGGTATAGGAGCATAAAGGGTTCTATAATATTCCACAAATGTTTCCAGAATATCGGTGGGATCTGTAAGAAGAATACCCTGATTGTTCCTAATACACGGTATGTTCGTCTGGAGTCTCTGGTTCGCAACTAAAATGGCCAACAGTTTCCCATTTTTATCACCCTGTTCAAAGATGGATTCAGCCCTCTTTGTCCAGGAAGTATGTGTTAACTCTGTGAAGTGCAACGCCAACACACGGCGCGCCTCCAAGAGTTCCAAGTATGTGACATCTGAGTGATCATTGGCATGCACTGCCTCGCGTGCCCTCTCTGCCTCCTGCAATTCTTGTGTTTTGCTAGTAAAGCTTTTCCTTGCCTGTTTAATGGCCGAAATACACTGCCCCTGCATGCATGCCTTGAAGGCATCCCATACAATAGGCAAAGGAACTGAATCTAAGTTATCCTCCCAGTAACTAGAAACATATGGTGTCACCTGCGAAGCCACGGACTCTACCTCTATCCAACCCGGATTCAACCTCCATGCCCCCCCCCTGAGCCTTGAAGGCAGACCCACATGCACAGACAGTGGTGTATGATCCGAGAGGCCTCCGGCCAGATAATTTGCTCCCCTTACCAACTGTAGCATGGGTGGATTGGTGAATGCCAAGTCTATCCTTGAGGAAGACTTATGCGTTTTAGACAAATGGGAAAAACTTCTTGTGATTGGATTCTTCCAGCGCCACAACTCTATCAAGGATGCCGTGTCCGCCCATGCAGCTAAATCCACTGATGCTGCCCTGGACGCATTAGATGAATCCAGTGCGGCACATAAGATGGCATTGAAATCCCCCGCAATCAACAGGGGGAGATGCATAAAGGGGGCCAGCTTGCCCAACAGATCATACAAGACCTAAATCTGGAAGGGGGGAGGAACATAGACTTTACCAGGACCATTTTATGCGTATATAGATCAGCAACAACTATTAAATACCGACCTCCAGGGTCAGATATGACTTTGTGAATTGTACAAGGCACCAACTTACTAATTAAAATGGCAACCCCTCTGGCGTACGTAGAGTATGTTGCATGGAGTGCACGTTGAATCCAGGATCTATGTAATGACAGAATCCTGTTCCCATCTAAATGCGTCTCCTGCAAAAATACTAACTGTGGTTTAATTGGTTTCAGATATTGGAACATCATGGCCCTGCGGAACTTATCATTAAGGCCCCTGACATTCCAAGACACCACGTTAACGATTGACCCTGCCATAATTATATGTTAGCACATTACAGAAGTTATAGTAGATCAAAACTTTCAGTAGGCGTGACCATGATATATCAATACACTGAACATGTAATGAAGTAGGACTATCACCAAATACCCAAAATGGATCATTGCACATTCGCTGAAAAAACAACCCAATTCCCTCATAACCCACTGGGAGAGTCTGTAAGGTAAGCATGGGGTGGTCTTCTTCTACCACCCTGCTGTCCACTTCCCGTCGACCACTAACTGTCTGTTTGGCAGCTTAATTGGCTAGATGGTTGCCTTAAGCTTCCTTTGAGTTCAGTTTGTCGTGTGCTTTTACTCAGAATAGTCACTTGGGTTGGGAAAAGCAAGGCATCCATCAAGTTTTTTATAGCTGAACTGTGTTTCACAGGTGTTCCTGCAGCTGTCAGGAATCCTCTGTCCTTCCAGATAACACCATAATCATGGGCAACGCTGAAAGCATATCTTGAGTCTATATGAATGTTGGCTCTTTTTCCCTCTGCCCATTTACATGCTGTAGTAAGCGCTTGCAGCTCTGCCTCCTGTGCAGACGTCACCGGTGGTAAGGCTTCAGCTTGTAGAACCGTGTTTTCAGTGGTGACCACGTGTCCTGTGTGGTATTTGCCTCATTCATCAGCAAACAAAAATTGTTAGGTCTGGATTCTGCAGGAAGATTCTACTCCTCCTCCTTTCCCCCCCTCGAGAAGTGGTAGGGTTCAGTGTTTGACAACTTATTAGAGTAATGCTGTCCAGTGGGAGGGAACACAGGAGTCTCAAGTGTCTGGTAGTGGACAAGAGTTTCGGCTGGATCTTGGTTGAATATGGCAGCAATGTCATGTGGAGCAAGCAGAACGAGGCAGTGTCCGAGGACCAAGTCCAATGTTTTGTCAAGCAAGGCTTGTGCAGCAAAGCCAGCTCGCAGACATGATAGACCTGTTCTTGCTACCGCATCCAGCCGACAGGAATAATATCCATATTCTCTGGGTCAGGCAGACTTGTCACTGAGGCCGCTGCTTGTGATGGGGTAAAAGCAACATACTTCACTGGTGCCCCTTCTGGTAACCAAGACTGTTGTTGCTGCGGGGGCTGGGAAGGGACACTGTTCCTTATGGTTGCCAGATTGGGGGTTAAATCAGCAGGTGGTCTTGCTGCGTGTTATTGGTCTTTCCACTCGGAAACGTTTTCATCATTAACATATCTGGCCTGTGAATGTGGTGCTTCCGTATTGGGGAAGACAGGTGTGTGGTAGGAACCATCCTGGTTTAGAACAGGGAGGACTGGGTATAAGCTGTGTTTGAGCCTACTGGGTGTACCAAGATGGCCACCGGCAGGAAGTGCACTGGGCTGGGGAGAAAGTGAAGGCATGAGTGTACCAAGATGGACATCGGCAGGAAGTGCACTGGGTTGTGCTGGGGTGGTGTGAAGGGAGTGATTGTCAGGCGGAGGGCAGGGTTGTCCCTCCCCTCCTTTATTCCAAGTTTCAGCATAGGGATCAACTTTGTGGTACACATTATAGTACAATCGCCATCTTTCTTAACTTCCTTCATGCGACCTTCTTTATCTGTTTCTTAAGCAATATAACTTTCGCCACTTCGTACAACTTTATTAACTATTTCAACATCTTCTCTCCTCTTCACAGTATCACATTTTAACATTCCTTTCTCTCTCTCTCTCTCTCTCTCTCTCTCTCTTCTGTTTCTCGGCTAATGGCTTGAGAGGAGAATACGTACAACTAATGGATTAATATTCCTCTTCCACTGCTTTCTTATCAACAAACTCCTTGGGTGGGGGCACATAACGCTGCACTCTTCACTGCTACTGTCTGCTCTACCTCTCTAATGCACGGTTAATCTCAGAACAAGCAATTCAGGGGTGGTGGGGAGCAACGGGTCTTCGAGTAGCCACCTTCACCAGTCCCCAACCCCTCTTGTGTATAGCAAACAGTAAGCCACAAATACACTCAGGACAGGACATTACACCTGACACTCTTTGAACTGCAAAGTTTCAGCAGGCTAAGAATCACCACAGGGGCAGACAACTCCCCTGAAAAACCTGTTTATAGACGTTTATTACAGGATTACACCTCTCCCCAGAGGCCGACAGCTCATCTGGGGGTGAGACATCTGTAACACTTTCAGACTGCGAAGCTCCAGCAGCTGAGATAAACCCTCAGAGGTCCTACAAACCTCGAGTAACCCGTCTATAACCACTTGCTGCAGGATAAACATCTCACTCCAGAGTCCGACAGCTCATCTGGAGATGAGAACACACACACATCTGCAGCACTTTCAGTCTGCTGAGTTGCAGCTCAAAGAACGACAAACAGTGAACAGATAATACAGACAGCAGAAACCCATCGACAGGTTCGTTAAAACAGCCTCAGGCGAGGAAATACCTGCCTCTAAAACAGTCTCAGCGTACCGACAGAATCCAGTGGTCAACCAAGAGACAAGAAAGTCATACAGTGGTAAGAATATAAAATGCTTACCGTACTGTTAGGGCTGCGCAAACCCCTTTCTTATCTTAAAGTTTAACTGCTCGAATCCTTATTGCAGTCTTGCTTTGACTGTAGCCTGAATCTCCCGGGTTTCGGCACCAGCTGTTAAGGTTAAGAGCTTCAATCGAGCTCAAGGTTATCTGCTGCTGTCTCTAATTGAAAAGTGTGGATATGCATGCATATAGACGTAAACACTCTGAGACACGCTCAGCATGATTACTTGTTACACTTCTAATTTATTCGAGGGCGGTGCTAATGTTTTATACACAAAAATACATCATTGCTATGTTAGTCTAATAGGTACATCTCATTGGTTAAGATAGAAGAGAAAATGGAGAAACTTCATGTCGAGGTTTGGTTGTTGCTGGTTCTATCTCTAGTTCCGGGTTCTTCTAATACGTGGGATGCAGGGTGTACCTGCCATTTTCAGAAGATAAAGAAACAGAGCAAATTTGTAATACTTATATAATGAGTAAGGAGAAAAACATGTATACACATAAGAAAATAGGCATTTTCAGATTATTATTATTATCTACATTACATTCCTTCACAGCAGGACGCCAAAATTTACAAACGGCACCAATTTTTTTACTGGCAAAATTAACTGACAGGGCTGCATTTTTTACTGGCACTGCAAAAAAAGTACCTAAAATGCCTGTGCTAAACAGTGCAAATATCAATATTTAAATGATAAACATGTTGCTAGTGCTATTCGCAATGTGTTCAAGTTAAACAAAAGTCAACAACCATATTTCTTCATTTACATGGAACAGGAGGGGGTCAGAAGCTACGCACACATGGTACAGGGGGTCAGAGGCTGCGTGGACATGGTACAGGGGGTCAGAGGCTGCATGGACATGATAGGGGGGGGTCAGAGGCTGCATGGACATGATACGGGTGGTCAAAGGCTGCGTGGACATGGTACGTGGGGTCAGAGGCTGCTTGGACATGGTACGGGGGCTCAGAGGCTGCTTGGACATGACATAGGGGGTCAGAGGCTACTTGGACATGACATAGGGGGTCAGGGGCTGCTTAGACATGACATAATGGGTCAGGGGCTGCTTGGACATGGTATGGGGGTCAGGGGCTGCTTGGACATGACATAGGGGGTCAGAGGCTTCTTGGACATGACATAGGGGGTCAGAGGCTTCTTGGACATGACATAGGGGGTCAGAGGCTCCTTGGACATGGCACATGGGGTCAGAGGCTGCTTGGACTTGACATAGGGGTCAAAGGCTCCTTGGACATGGCACATGGGGTCAGAGGCTGCTTGGACATGGCACATGGGGTCAGAGGCTGCTTGGACATGACATAGGGGGTCAGAGGCTGCTTGGACATGACATAGGGGGTCAGAGGCTGCTTGGACATGGCACATGGGGTCAGATGCTGCTTGGACATGGCACATGGGATCAGAGGCTGCTTGGACATGACATAGGGGGTCAGAGGCTGCTTGGACATGACATAGGGGGTCAGAGGCTGCTTGGACATGACATAGGGGGTCAAAGGCTCCTTGGACATGGCACATGGGGTCAGAGGCTGCTTGGACATGACATAGGGGGTCAAAGGCTCCTTGGACATGGCACATGGGGTCAGAGGCTGCTTGGACATGGCTCATGGGGTCAGAGGCTGCTTGGACAGGACATAGGGGTCAGAGGCAGCTTGGACAGGACATAGGGGGTCAGAGGCAGCTTGGACATGACATAGGGGGTCAGAGGCTGCTTGGACATGACATAGGGGGTCAGAGGCTGCTTGGACATGGCAGATGGGGTCAGATGCTGCTTGGACATGGCACATGGGATCAGAGGCTGCTTGGACATGGCACAAGGGGTCAGAGGCTGCTTGGACATGGCACATGGATCAGAGGCTGCTTGGACATTACATAGGGGGTCAGAGGCTGCTTGGACATGATATAGGGGGTCAGAGGCTGCTTGAACATGACATAGGGGGTCAGAGGCTGCTTGGACATGGCACATGGATCAGAGGCTGCTTGGACATTACATAGGGGGTCAGAGGCTGCTTGGACATGACATAGGGGGTCAGAGGCTGCTTGGACATGACATAGGGGGTCAGAGGCTGCTTGAACATGACATAGGGGGTCAGAGGCTGCTTGGACATGGCACATGGGGTCAGAGGCTGCTTGGACATGGCACATGGGGTCAGAGGCTGCTTGGACATGACATAGGGGGTCAGAGGCTGCTTGGACATGACATAGGGGGTCAGAGGCTGTGTGTTTAGTGTTCTCCTATTGAATGGCTCAGCTCTGCTCTAGCTGTCCTCCCTCCTCAGCTCAGGATGATCAGAACAATTCAAATCAGTTTCTGACTGACCTGGAGTGGAGAGTGGATGATCAGACAGGCCATCACAGCGGCGCTCTGTTCAGCACTCCCTCTGTTCCAGGCAGAGACAGACAGACCGACGAGATCCTCCTCCTCCTCTGCTGTGACTGTGGCGAGATGCCAACGAGAACGGAGCGCCTGACATTCAAAAATGGCGCCGGCTGGCGCCATCACTTTACTGCACATGCACCCGCCCTGCCGAGCATGTATGAGATTTCCCGAGCTCGTCAGGCTTCAGAATGGCGCATGCGCAGTTGGCCAGTAGCCATCTTTTTTACGGGCACAGTTTCCCGTAATGGACATTTACGGGCGGCCCGAAAACAGGCTGAAATTTACGGGCTGCCTTGCACTACATGCTTTGGTGAATTCATCCAGAAATACGACCACAAAAGAGGTATAGTGTGGGTTCCAAATGAGTTTGGAAATGATCTCTTGCACTCTGCCTGAATTTGAGGACAACAATAACATTTGTACACATTTTAGGGGGTGTTTAGGGTAAGCACAAGAATTAAGCTTACAAAATACATTGTCAAGTTACTAGGCTAGGTGTATGGGCCCAGGATAGCATGCTGGGGAGGTTAGTGAAAGCAAATATGTATGAAGGACAAAAAAGGAACATTAAAAGCTTACAGCACGCATGAGGACAAAGAGGACATTCACAGCATATTACAATAATGGTAATTATGGAATGAAGAAATTAATACAATACATTAGCAAACATTAAATACATAGAATGTGATGTTAAAGGCTAAAACTTGCCCGAATATAGTTCTTCTGCAGGACTTGAATGATGGCAGAACAGGTCTCTAGAATAATTATTCCCAGAGCCTGAGGGGAGATCCAGGCTGTGAACTTCAGATCCTCAAGACTTCTCCCCATCGCTAAGTACCGCAAGGTGGCGACGAGCCTTTGCTTGGGAGTAATGGCTTGCCGCATGCATGTGTCCTGCTTACTAATATAGGGGGTAAGCAAAGCCAATAGACGGTGAAAGCAGGGGTCCGTCATCCGGAGATAATTCCTGAAATCATCAGGATTATTCTCCTGGAGCTCCCGCAACAAAGGCATATGACAGAATTGGTCACGATTAAGCAACCAATTCTTGGTCCAAGAACTCCTCCTCCCCGTGTTCCTGGACTGGACTTGGGTCAAAGCAATAATTCCAAGCCCAATAATAACACAAGATTAGCAGAAGGAGCCCAAAGGGTGGCGCATGACTATTGAACTTCCTTTTTATTGGCTCGTAGTATGTCTAGTACGTCACTACGTTCGTAATTGTTGGCCAACAATTGTGTGGCCGTGTGCCCTTTGGACAAAATTCCACGGTTTTGCTGGCGAACAATCCGATCGTGTGTACGAGGCTTAAGGAAAATTTGTAGGAAAATTCTTAGAACATTTGTTTCACATGGAGGGTCCATGTTATGGTCAATCGGAAGACAGCCAATAAGAAGACTGCTGTTTTGGTGTGACATATGCTTCTGCTGTGTCCCTTCTTGCTACATTACTTACCTGAGCCCTCATGCTTCCTCTGTCCTCTGTGCCAACCTTCTAGCCCCTGGTTATCCAGTGACTCTGAGTATCCTGTGTCATTTTTTGACCCCATTGCCCCCTCTGTGCACCTCCATTGCATCCAAGAGCATCCTGTGTTATCCAGTGACCCTTAAACACCCTGTGTCATCCAGTGATCACTGAACATCTTGGGTCATCTTGTGACGTCAATGTCCCTATGTGCTCCTCAACTCCACTGCACTTAAGGACATCTTGTTGTGCCATCTAACGATCTAGTGCCCCGTCAGCCCTCATGACACTTGTGTCTCAATGCTGCCCAGTTACCTGGCCTGCTACACTCGGTCATCAGTCCTATTTTCAGCCTTCACCTTCTGGTATACTACTGAAATCACTGGACTGGCCTTCTCCCAGGGCATATGGACCTCTAACTGAGGAAGCTATCTTTACATAAAGAGTAACTCCACTTTTGTTGAAAAAAAAATCCCCTCTGGGTGATCTATGTAGAGCGCAAGAAATTTAAAGCATAAGTTCTCCTTTTTTTTTTTTTTTGCAGGTAAAAAATGTGCATTTATTATTTATTTATTTTGGAGCCTGTAAAGGATTGCACCAGTGATCAGCAGATCACTGATGCCATGCAGGTCTTCTTATATCTGTATACCTGTTCATCCTGTACAGACAGGCAGATACACTGACAAGAAGAAATCAATGAACTACCACAGTGCTCCAGTGCCTTGGTAGTTCATTGAGAACTACAAGCTGACAAGCGCAAAGGGTGTCGGGGGGTTGTAGTTCATTCACACACAGAGCTGTGTAAATGAATTACGCTGCCAGCACAGCAGCGCTAATTTTAAAAAGTGACAGCTAGCATGGGGAACGTTACATGTTCCACCCTAAAAAGGGGTGGAACATGTAACAAGGTCCCATCAGGCCATTTTGACATGCGATTTGACATGTTAAATCGACGGCTATTTCCGGCAATGGCAATGCCGACTTTGCGGCTCCACACCGGTCCACAAAAGTAGTTCCAGTACTGCTTTTGAAATATGAGTGGTGTATCCGCGCAACGGAACAGAAAATTAAAAAAGTGGAGAAAATGGAAAAAAATGGAAACAATGGAAGAAATCGCATAAAGGACTGCTGCCTCCACATATGTGATTTTCACCTAGGTGGAAAAAACAGAAGGTAAGTGAAGGGTTAGTGTGTGGGTGTGGCGCTGTCCTAATTTATAGAAATACTTGGTAAATTGTGTGTAGCCAAATCCCATATGTAAAGTCCCATAAACCAAAATTGCAAATAAAAAATTCAACGAAAATAAAACCAAACATAAAACAGCAAAGTGACCCCCTTTGGAGTGTGTAGGTGTAACGTTGTCCTAGTGGAGAAAAAAGTGGAGAAAATGGAAAAAAAATGGAAACAATGGAAGAAATCGCATAAAGGACTGCTGCCTCCACAAATGTGATTTCCACCAAGGTGGAAAAAACAGAAGGTAAGTGAAGGGTTAGTGTGTGGGTGTGGCGCAGTCCTAATTCATAGAAATACTTGGTAAATCGTGTGTAGCCAAATCCCATATGTAAAGTCGCATATAAAGTATAAACCAAAATTGCAAATAAAAAATTCAACGAAAATAAAACCAAACATAAAACAGCAAAGTGACCCCCTTTGGAGTGTGTAGGTGTAACGTTGTCCTAGTTTAAAAATACTTTGTAAATCGTGTGTAGCCAAATCCCACATGTAAAATCGCATGCAAATTATAAACAAAATATAAACAAAACCGCATATAGCAAATTTAACGACTAGGTTGGCCCCCTTTGAATTGGGGGAGGGGGAAGGGGAACAGGGGATGAAATCAAAAAATGACTTTAGCCAAAGCTATTCCATCCGCATAAAAACCCCATATAGTGATTGACAAACATAACATTGCTGAATAATTACATAGGTTAAATCGTGACTAGTGCTCAGTGCAATTTAAGAGAAAAACTTGACATCTTTGTAAAACAAGGCAGGTATTTGTATTAATCTTGGTGACCAGGAGCTCGTGTCTTGTGATCATGCGGACACTCACCAGCTTCTTTAACCCCTGCAGGGGTAATGCACAGTCACAGTGTATGCCACTGTGCGGCAATCCACAGGCTGTTTCTGGGTCACGGTGACGTTTTAGGCATAAGAGAAGAAAGAGGAGATTCCATAGCACTAGGGATATTCCACTAAAGGTTTATACACATGGCTCCGGTCTGCAATAGCCACATGCAAGATGGCCGCGCAAAAACCTAAGGGAAAATGGCCACCGGAGGTTTCCGGTGTGCAGGCATGCAGCACATCGCACAGTATAAAAGGAGGGGAGGTGACGCAAAGGGGGCACGCTCTAGTTGACGTCCCTATGATGAAACGCGTAGGGCATGGCCTATTCTGACGCTTTTGCATCATCTCCCAGAGGATCATCAACTTAAATCTGACGCTCTCCTGTTTTGATGACATTTGGTTGCCTATTATAAACTGCTTAAATGCGAGTACCATTCTGTCATCTGCGTTCAATAAAGAGTGTTTTATGGTTTTACGCTATGGAATCTCCTCTTTCTTCTCTTATGCCTAAAACGTCACCGTGACCCAGAAACAGCCTGTGGATTGCCGCACAGTGGCATACACTGTGACTGTGCATTACCCCCGCAGGGGTTAAAGAAGCTGGTGAGTGTCCGCATGATCACAAGACACGAGCACCTGGTCACCAAGATTAATACAAATACCTGCCTTGTTTTACAAAGATGTCAAGTTTTTCACTTAAATTGCACTGAGCACTAGTCATGATTTAACCTATGTAATTATTCAGCAATGTTATGTTTGTCAATCACTATATGGGGTTTTTATTAGAGGTCGACCGATATATCGGCCGATATTTGGCTTTTTTTACTTAATCGGCATCGGCCGATTGTGCTGATAAAAAAAGCCAATTATACCTTCAGCGGGACTTGCAAATGACTTCTGTAATAGAAGTCAATGCAAGTTTTCTGAAGTTTTCTTCTCTCCTCCTCTGGGCAGCCTGCCAAGTCTGATAAGAAGATACATTTGAAGAAGATACATTTGTATCTCTTTCAGGTTCTTTTATCAATAGACTGAACTCCGTGGAGAAGTTCTCAGTTTAACCCTTTAAAGACTAAATCTTTTCTGACACTTGTTGCTTACAAGTAAAAATCCTGTATTTTCTGCTATAAAATCACTTAGAACCCCCAAACATTATATATATTTTTTCTAGCAGAGACCCTAGGGAATAAAATAGCGGTTGTTGCAATATTTTATGTCACACGGTATTTGCGCAGCGGTCTTTCAAACGCAATTTTTTTTGAAAAAATACACTAATGAAATAAAAAAAAAAAAAAAAAAAAAGCAGTAAAGTTAGCCCATTTTTTTTCGTCCAAAAGTTTTGATTACCTGTTTTTGTGTATTTAATATTTAAGATAGTTATTTTTTTTTTTAATCTAAATTATACATACAAGTGAACTGATTGGAGGTTTGTTTTGTTTAATAAATGTTGAAATATAAAAAATTTTCTGTATCACTTATTACTTAAGGCTGCTTTCACACTGGAGCGGGCATGCGTTGACGGTAAAACGCTGTTAGTTTTAGCGGCGCTTTACCGTCATTTTAGCGGCGCTATTCGGCTGCTAGCGGGGCGCTTATAACCCAGCTAGCGGCCGAAGAAGGGGTTAAATGCGCCCCTGAAGCGCTGCTTCCGAAACGCTTTGCAGGCGCTTCGGCAGTGGTGCGCATTCATTTCAATGGGCAGGAGTGGTGGAGGAGCGGTATACACCGCTCCAAAGATGCCGCTTGCAGGACTTTTTTTTTAACATCCTGCCAGCGCATCGTCTCAGTGTGAAAGCACTCGAGCTTTCACATAGACTGCAGGGGAGCCGTTTTACAGGCGCTATTTTTAGCCCAAAAGCGCCTGAAAAACCCCCCAGTGTGAAAGGGGTCTAACTGTTAGATTTTATGCGATGAAGGGAAAAAAAAAAAAGAAATCGGCATCATATATCGGCCAAAAAAAATCGGCATCATATATCGGCCACCGCGATTTCTAAATATCGGCTTTGGCATCGGCCAGAGAAAAACCCATATCGGTCGACCTCTAGTTTTTATGCGGATGGAATAGCTTTGGCTAAAGTCATTTTTTTATTTCATCCCCTGTTGCCCTTCCCCCTCCCCCAATTCAAAGGGGGCCAACCTAGCCATTAAATTTGCTATATGCGATTTTGTTTATATTTTGTTTATAATTTACATGCGATTTTACATGTGGGATTTGGCTACACACGATTTACAAAGTATTTTTAAATTAGGACAACGTTACACCTACACACTCCAAAGGGGGTCACTTTGCTGTTTTATGTTTGGTTTTATTTTCGTTGAATTTTTTATTTGCAATTTTGGTTTATACTTTATATGCGACTTTATATATGGGATTTGGCTACACGCGATTTACCAAGTATTTCTATGAATTAGGACTGCGCCACACCCACACACTAACCCTTCACTTACCAGTACTGCTTTTGGTGACTTTGGGGGCGATTTGAATATACATGTGTGCATGAACCCGCACAGATGTCTGTTAAATTGCCCCCAAAGTCAGACTGCATTGCCGGATTTCAAACCTGCATCAGTGTGAACCCGGGCTCAACAAACTTTGATGCAGATTCCTACCTAATTCTGCTCTGTACTAAATATGTTTGGACTTTTGATACTGATTCTGAATGAGACTGACTTTTTCATTATTAAAGGATAATTCCACTTTTTTGGGAAAAAAATAGCAACTAAAAATAATTAACATATACAATTGTTACACAAGCCATGTATTGAATGTTATTAAAAATGACTTTGCCTCTTCAATCTGCAGAGCTGTAATTTTCTGTAATATTCAGTGCAATATGGCAACCTGCAGACATTCTGTACGAAGCTGGTGTACAGAAAGCCCCCCAGAAATGTAATGTCCTGCTTGTGTAATGGGCCAATTGATTTTCCCAGAAGTCTACAATGCATACAGGTCAGATTTTAGGTACCCTCTGCAAAAAAAAAAAAAAAATTGTTGAGATACTCCCAAAAGGGTTAATCACATCTAAAAGGATGTTGACACCACAACTTTCCTCATTAGAACACTACAAGTAGATTAGCTCATCAAAGGGTAACAAAGGGAAAAATGACCAAAACAATCATATAGCTTATACAATTGCTACATAACTGTATTGTAGTTGAATGTGATTAAAAATGACCTTTCCTTTTCAATCTGCGGTGCTGTATTTTCGGTAAAATTCAGTGTAATATGGCAACCTAGGGGTTAATCACTTCTGAAGGGATGTTGACTCTGCAACTTTCCTAATTAGAAGATTGCAATTCATCAGCTGATTGATAATGAAAAAGTTAAATACCATTCAGAATCTGTACTCAATGCAGAAGCAGCTCTTTCCTTCAGTGCACAAACAGGTAGGAATCTGTTTGTTAAAGTCCATGCAATGTACATAGATCACCCAGAGGAGATTTTTTTTCTTAACAAAAGTGGAGTTACTCATTAAGTTTATCTTGGGGATTTCAGGAACCTACCAGAAGGTAGAGAGGCAGGAAATGGGACTGATGGTTCAGTGTAGTAGGCCACATAACTGTGGGACATGCCAGAGACTGCACTGAGAAACAAGTGTCACGAGGGCACACAAAGTGCAATAGGAGTCGCCAGATGACACAAGGTTCTCTTGGGTGCAGTGGAGTCAAGGGGTGCACAAGATGACACTGGATGCTCAGGGGTCCTTGGATGACACAGGATGTTCAGGGGTCTCTGGATAACCAGAGGCTGGAAGGTTGGCAGATAGTACAGAGGAGGCTCAAGGGCTCAGGTAAGTACTGTAGCAGGAAGGGCTTCACCAGACGCGCAGCAGTGTGTTGTTCAAACGCCAAACCACTTGTGTTGCTTTTCAATTCAAAGGCCACAGCAATCTGTAATCTCCTTATTGGCATTGGCGCTGATCGGGAAAGCTATCTTCTGATTGGCCATAGCATGGGCCCTCCAGGTGAAACCAGAGAAAAGATCCAGAGCTGGATCAGAGAGGAGGAGAGTGTGACAATACCAATCAATATTTATGATCTAATTGGCTCTATGATTATGCTGCAAACCTCACCCATATCACACTGACCTTTTATTGTGTCAAGATTTTACACTGCCCAAAAATTTGCCACAAAAACTCTGTGCCTAAATAAGAGTGATGGGATTTTTTTATTTCACCCTTAGGTACGCCTAAGGATGAAATCCAAAAATTAGAATCTAGGACACTATTAGATATTTATATATATTAAAAAAAAAAAAAAAAAAAAAAAAACCGCATAAACCAAATTAAGGCTGGGTTTACATGTCTGTGTGGAGCTGCTCACAGCAGGGGTCCAGTACGTCCCTGTTTTCAGGTCTGAATTCGCACCTAAAACAGACCAGAAGACAGACAGAACTCCTGTGCAATTCGCACCGCAGCCACCGCTGTGTGAACCAGCTCCGTTGAGAGACATTCACAATCTCTTGACATGCGAATTGGATGCGGGCAAACCCACATTTAATTCACAATAGTGTGAATACAGCATAAAGTGCAGTGCTTGTAAAACAATCAACCTATATTAATTTCTCACCTCTACATTTTGGTGCAACGACTTTAACCACATGCCGACCAGCCGCCGCAGTTGTACTGTGGCAGAATGGCACGGCTGGGCGAAAGGACGTTATGGTCTCGATCACCACCGGGCTCCTGCGATCGCTAGGGGCACATGGAGAACCCAGAACTGTGTGTGTAAACACAGTTTCCAGTTCCCTGAGGGGAGAACTGACAGATCTTCTGTTTATACAGAGTATGAACAGACAATCTGTTATCTTTCCTGCACAGTCCCCACCCCCCTTCAGTAAGAACACAAACTAGGACACAGTTAACCCCTTCACTGCCAGTGACATTTTTACAGTAATCAGTGCATTTTTAATCGCACTGATCGCTGTATCAATGCTCCCAAAAAATGTGTCAAAATTGTCCAACGTGTCCGCCATAATGTCACAGTCATGATAAAAATCGCTGATCACCGCCATTACTACAAAAAAAAAAAAAAAAAAATTAATGAAAAATGCCATAAAACTATCCCCTATTTTGTAGACGCTATAACTTTTGCGCAAACCAATCAATATATGCTTATTGAGGTTTTTTTGGGGGGGGTTCAAAAATATGTAGAATACGTATCGGCCTAAACTGAGGGAAAAAAAGGTTTTTTTTTTATATATATATTTTTTTGGGGCGGGGGGGGGGGATATATTCTATAGCAAAGTTAAAAATAATGCTATATATATTTTTTTTATTTTTTTTTTTTTTCAAAATTGTCGCTTTTTTTTTTTTTTTTTATATGTTTATAGCGCAAAAAATAAAAACCGCAGAGGTGATGAAATGCCACCAAAAGAAAGCTCTATTTGTGGGGGAAAAAAAAAAGGATGTCGATTTTGTTTGGGAGCCACGTCGCACGACCGGTCAACTGTCAGTTTAAGCGACAGTGCAGAATCGCAAAAAGTGCTCTGGTCTTTCGCCAGCCTAATTGTTTTGGCTGTCTAATGACTTACACATGTCCAGCAAGGGACGTTATTGACATGGGATGATAGTTCATGAATATTCAAATTTAATGTGAACATTTTGATCTGAAAGTACCACTAAAGGCACTTTTTTGGGGGGAGGGGGGATTTTACCTTTTTTATTTTCTGTCCCATAGCCATACCAGGAAGCAAGAGTAAATCCCACCAAAATGAGGAAATCCCAGAGTGTCAACAATGGAAGATTTTCCCTCTATTGTGTTCTGATGACAACCAAACATTTAATATTTCATTCTACTTTCAGTAGTAACAGTAAACAGGACAAATAGAGGGGGAGAATGTCCATCATGGGGACACAGACAGCAACAAAAAAGAATTACCATAAGTTCGCTGATTTAGAAAACGTGATAATTAAGACGAACTCTAAGCAGAACTTACCGGAGAACTAAGACTAGTTCTCCATCAGGTCTGCTATACTTTTGAATGTCAGCTCACGGTGCAAATACCACCACTTTTGGTGCTGAGCCTTGATGGAATTCTTTTTTTTTTTTTTTTTTTTTTTACAATCAAAGGTGCTTTATTGTTGTCATACCTGGTAAACCCAGCATACAGATTTGAGATAAAACAAAACCGAATGCTTTGGTCATAGGTAATAAAACCGTAAAAAAAGGACAAACACAGAAGCACACTGTCCTTTAGTAGATGATAGTTAAAGGCACCCCACACATCTGCTAATGCACACATTTTCACACACACCAAACCACATGGTGCTGCAGGACATTTTTAGAAAAGGGTCATGAACTTCCCCATATGTGTGCACCCATTACTCTCAGGTTGCTGCAGTGCAACGCTGTAAGCACTATTATAGTGCATGTCACAAACATTACAGACCTTACACCACTATTGGGGTAATTTCATACAGGTGGTCCACCCGACGGACTCCGCTTTGCTCAGCGGGGAATCGTTCCACTGAGCCCCGCAGAGCAGGTTCATCTCTGTTCACTGTGCTGAGATGGACCTGTCAGAGACCCGCTCTCCTCTATGGGAGATCGGATGAAAACGGACCGCCTGGCTGTTTTCATTCAATCGCCAGATGGATGGAAAATTAGGGTTTCCATCGGTCTGGATTTCACACAGGATTGGATAGCAGTGAGTGTTAGCGGACATGTCACCACTGATATCTGCCGCACCAGAGGAGTGAATGGAGGTTCCGATCAGGTCAGCTTGAAAAACTGACAGACAGACCTGATTGGAAAGCCTGTGTGAAAGGTGCCCAAGCCTGAACCCCGGGGGGGAGGCGCCCTCAGCACTGGACTGGAGCACAGGTGGCCACACCCACTGCTACTCTAACCACTCCTCCCAGACCCTAGATCAAAACAGACAGGCATAGCCTGCAGCATAGGCCTGCCTAAATTTGCCTGTGCTGACAGTCTATTCTAACAAAAATCTATTGCTAGCACCTACCTATTGGTAGAGAGTGCTTACACAAGGGGAGAAAAAAAAAAACTGCATTTTTGCTTGTACATGATTGGATGCTGAAATCAGCAGCGCTTCCCCTCATTTTAGACTGTTGCCTTATGAGGAGTTTAGGAGTAATCTCCATGAGCAACTGGGAATATTTGTGTGTGCGTGTATGGATTAGAGTTGTCATCTCATCCCTTTAACCACTTAACAACCATCCCATAGCCAAAATGACGGCTACAGAGCGGCCTTTTAACTCTGGGAGGGCGTACAGTGACGTCCTCCCAGAATTCCGCTCTCGCGCCGCACCCAAGAACATCCGTGGACCGCCAGGTACAGAGGACCCGGCACATCATGGATCACGGTAAACGGGCCGCTGGTCGCGGCCGTTTACCATGTGATCGCTCCATCAAATGACGGAGCAATCACATGTAAACAAAACCGGCATCATATCATGACGCCGGTTCCTCTCTCCCCTCTGTGTACAGAGGGGGAGGGATCGGATGGCAGCAGCGCTGTGGGCTGGATGTGTAGTGCCCACAGCGCTGCTCTGTGACATGTGCAGTCACATCCAGCCATCCATCCCTCCATGCTCAGAAATTCCCTGTGCAATTCTCTGCAATTCCCTGGGCAATACTCTGCAATGCCCTGCAGTACCCAGCCATGCTCTGCCATGCTCGGCTGTACTCGGCCTCTGTATGTGGCCAGGCTGTGGAAGTCTCACACATGTGGTATCGCCGTACTCGGGAGGAGTAGGAGAATCAATTTTGGGGTGTCATTTTTGGTATGTACATGCTATGTGTTAGAAATATTGTATAAATGGGACAACTTTTGTGTTTACAAAAAAAAAAGTGTTAACCACTTCCCGCCCACCATCATATGACGTCCTTGACTTGGTTCACATAGGGGCGGCACGACTTGCAGGTCGACTCACCGAGGCGACTTGCAAAACGACTTCTGTATAGAAGTCAATGCAAGTCGCCTGAAGTCGCCCCAAAAATACTACAGGAAACTTTTTCTAAGTCAGAGCGGACTTGCGTCGCTCCTATTAGAATGGGACGCGACTTGTCAGGCGGCTAGGTCGCCTGACAAGTCGCCCCTGTGTGAACCGGCACTTAGGGTCTCAAGAAATTTAGATAGGCCGTCAGTAATTCAGGTGTGATCAATTTTCAGATATTGGCACCATAGCTTTTGGACTCTATAACTTTCACAAAGACCAAATAATATACACCAATTTGTACTTATTTTTACCAAAGATATGTAGCAGTATAAATTTTGGCCACAATTTATGAAGAAAAATTAGTGTGGATTAGTGTGCATGAAAGTGTTGGTAAGGGGGTTAACCTAGCCAGCTGTACGCATATG